>NC_066562.1:9351309-9501309 GCF_024679095.1 Eriocheir sinensis
AGGAGGCGGCACACGGGGATGACGGAACTAATACGGAACTCAGAAGACAAGAAGACAAACTGTAGTAATGTGTAAGAGTCTTGGAACACTTAAGCAACATTTGAGAGTTACTGGATTTACGGAACACTTACGGAACACTTGGGACATACGGCACACTGGATTGTCGGTACTTAAAACACAAAAATCTGCGCTGTAGTAATGTTTTGGGGTCCTGGAACACTTAATCAACATTTGAGAATTACTGGATTTACGGAACACTAATTAAACGCTTGCGGAACACTCAGGAACAGGCGGAACACTTGATCGACGGAACTTAAAAGACAAAATTCTTCGCTGTGGTAATGTTTAGGGGTCCTGGAACACTTAAGCAACATTTGAGAATTACTGGATTTACGGAACACTAATTAAACGCTTGCGGAACACTCAGGAACAGGCGGAACACTGGATTGACGGAACTTAAAAGACAAAATTCTGCGCTGTGGTAATGTGGGATTTTGGAACACTTAAGCAACATTCGGGATTTATTGGAATTACAGAACACTAATTAAACACTTGCGGAACACTCAGGAACAGGCGGAACACTTGATTGACGGAACTTATAAGACAAAATTCTGCGCTGTGGTAACGTTTAAGGGTCTTGAAACACTTAAGCAACATTCGGGAGTTACTGGACTTACGGAACACTTACGGAACAGGCGGGACTCTGGATTGACGGAACACTTACGAAATATGTGTGGCTATTGGAACACAAGAAACACTAAGGAACGTTTGGCTTACTGAATTGACGGAACCCATGCAAATCAAAAGACGAAAATATCCGCCTTGGTAATATCTGAGTTGTGGAACACTTAAGGATTACATAAGGAACAGGAGAGTTGCTGGATTTGTGGAACGGTTAAGGAACGATATCATAGCTTCTTGAGGTTATGGGACGGAACATTTGCTACGGAACACAATTAGCTTTCTGAAGGATACAATACGGAACGATAAAGTAACAGTCTTCCTTGCACTTAGAGAAATTATAATCTTTTTCAGGAGGGAATGTTGAAGTAAGGAACAATCAAGTAACAGTCTTTCTTGCACTTAGAGAAATTATAATCGTTTTCAGGAGGGAATGTTGAAGTAAGGAACAATCAAGTAACAGTCTTTCTTGCACTTAGAGAAATTATAATCTTTTTCAGGAGGGAATGTTGAAGTAAGGAACAATCAAGTAACAGTCTTTCTTGCACTTAGAGAAATTATAATCTTTTTCAGGAGGGAATGTTGGAGTAAGGAACAATCAAGTAACGATTTTTCTTGCACTTAGAGAAATTATAATCTTTTTCAGGAGGGAATGTTGGAGTAAGGAACAATCAAGTAACATTTTTTTCTCGCACTTAAAAAAAATTATAATCTTTTTCAAGGGGGAATGTTGAAGTAAGAAGTAATTAAGTAACAGTTTTTCTTGTACTTAGAGAAATAATAATCTTTTTTTAGGAGGGAATGTTGAAGTAAGAAGTAATTAAGTAACGGTTTTTCTTGTACTTAGAAAAATTGCAATCATTTTCAGGAGGGAATGTTGAAGTAAGAAGAATGATGTAACAGTCTTTCTTGCACTTAAAAAAATAATAATCTTTTTCAAGGGGGAATGTTGCAGTAGGAAAGAATTGCTTAACAGGTTTTCTTATGCCCAGAGAAACATTTTTTTTTTCTGTGGAATGGTGAGATACGGAACATTCAGTAGCAGATTCTTTCACTCAGAGGACGGAACACTGTGAAATACTAGAAAAGGCGCATTATAGGGGATGGGACACGGAACACTTACGGAACATTTGCTGCGGAACCTAATAGTCACTTTCTGGGGGTAATGGTGAGGTACGGAACAATATAATTACCAGTCCCTTGCTTTCAGAGGACGGAACATCTGTCAAGGAACATCACGGAACACTCACGGAACACACGGAAGTAGTTGAACAGCTAAGTACCAGTTCTTTGCATTCATAGGACGGAACATTAAGGAACACTAAAATAGAATAGGCACTGTATTGGGATTGGAAAACGGAACACTTACGGAACACATGGAAATAGTTGAACAGTTAAGTACCAGTTCTTTGCATTCATAGGACGGAACGTTAAGGAACACTAAAATAGAATAGGCACTGTATTGGGATTGGATCTCGGAGCACTTACGGAACACATATAAACAGGCACACTTAGTGCAACTCACGGAACATGGAGCGAAACAAAGACACTTCACTAGCACTTTTAGAACACTTTAGAGACACTTCCGTATGATTGGTGCACGGAACACTTAAGGAACACATTGAAGGGGTAGAAGAACACTATTTACGAAGGATTTGAAGTATGGAACGTTAGCAAGGGAATATACTCTCTTCAGTAGCACTTTTAGAACACTTTAGAGACACTTCCGTATGATAAGCGCACGGAACACTTAAGGAGCACACTGAAGGGGTAGATGAACACTATTTAGGAAGGATTTGAAGTATGGAACGTTAGCAAGGGAATATACTCTCTTCAATACCACTTTTCTCAAACACTTAATCACTTCTCCGTATTCAATTGGCACTTTTTTTTCTGACACGGAACACTTTTAAGGAACACAAAGAAAATAGATGAAACGCTCCTTTTTGGCAGGAAACACCACTTATATAAGTAGGATGTTGGCTCTTCAGTAGTACTTTTTCAAACACTACAATCTTTTTGCTGCATATAATTGGCACTTTTTGTGGTAGGAGACGCGGAACACTTAAGAACGCGTAGAAAATGGATAATACACTTTTTTTACGCCAGGGAACACCACATAAGTAGCACACGGGCACTTCAGTAACACTTATAAAACACTTCAGAAAGCACGTTTAGAGCTCTTGTAAGTTTCCATGAGATTCACTTACACTTAACGAAAATGAAAAAAAAATATGAGTAGCACTTTACAAGCTTCTTAAGTGGTGGATGCTACTGTACACTTTTGAGTACTTAATATACACTTTTTTAACCTTTTCACAAGTGTTTTATAAGTGTAGAATCCTTTAGAGTGTAGCAAGAACACCAGCAGTACACTTACACCGTTCCGCAACACTTTAAGTAACACTGCGGAACACTTGGAATACAGAGAACGCCATTAGTACATTTAAAAGAGTTTTGAAACCCCTTAAGTAGCATTATGGAACACCTCAAACGCCCTTATTAAGTTCCGCAGCACTTCAAGTAACACTACGGAACACTTCAAACACGGGGAACGTCAACAGTAAATATATTGACTTCCGCAACACTTAAAGTAACACAACGAAGCACTTGGAACACCAGTCATCACTCATATAACACTTTTAATGGCGGTGGAACACTTACGTAACTCCGCAATGCTCTCAAGTAACACTACGGAACACTTCACAAGCAATTTCGGCGACAAAGGCACGTCAGGAACACTTGCGGAACACTGGACGGGGTCAGAAGATTGGACGAAACATATGGGTTGACGGAGGAGGTCGATGTGGTTTTGGAGAACTCATGAACTTTTACGGAACCTTACGGAACACTTAGACTCACGGAACAAGGGTACGGGAAGGGCACGGAACACGGTAATGAACGTGGAACAGAGAGGAACACAGCAGACTCCTTTAGAAACACGCGGAACCTTAAGGAACAGTCGTAGGAAGGAGGAAAAGGAATAGAAGGAACAATGAACATTTGACGGAACGTGGAACAGAATAAAAGGAGAAGAAACGAACACGAAATGGACATTGTGAGAGAGGAAACAGGATATACGGATTTATTGAGAGAGAGAGAGAGAGAGAGAGAGAGAGAGAGAGAGAGAGAGAGAGAGAGAGAGAGAGAGAGAAACACACTGGATGAATGTTGTTTCTGCTTCTCTTTTCTTCTCTTTTCTTCCGAGGAATAAAGGAGGAAGAGAAGACACGAGGCGCGCCCCCCTCATGGCACTTTCTTGACTAATTATTATGCTCCTTCCTTCTTCCCTCTTCCTTCCTCCTCCTCCTCCTCCTCCTCCTCCTCCTTCTCCTCACACCATGACCGTCCCCCCCGCGGCGTCCAGCTTGAGCAGCTTCACGGGCACCTCCACCTGACCCTCGCTCTCCGCCTTGCCCTCCTCCTCCACCACCTCCTCCACCGCCTCGTCCTCCTCCTCCACCTCCTCCTCCTCGTCCTCGTCCTCCAGGATCTCCTCCACCTCATCGTCCTCGTCGTCGTCGTCGTCGTCCTCGCCGCCCCGCAGCCACTTGTCGTCGCCGGGGTGGTACTGGATCTCGCTCTTGTCCATCTTGCGCTTCCGCCTCACGGTGAGGTCGATGGGCTGGTCGTGCGGCGCGGCCTGGGCGGCGGGCGGCGAGGCGTGGGCGCTGTGGGGAGGGCGCACGGCGGCGGGCGCGGCGTCATGGCGCGGCGAGGGCGTCTGACTGCGGCGCTGCACCTGCAGCACGGCGTCCAGGAAGCGCTTCTTGGTGGCGGCGTCCTCCTGGGCCAGGCGCTGCGGCGAGGCGGCGCGCGACACCTCGGGGGCGCCGAACACCGCGGGCTTCAGGGCGGGGGGCGTGGGGGGAGCGGGGGCGGGCAGGGGCGGGTAGAACTTGGCGAGGGGCGGGAAGGGGAGGACGGAGGACCAGAGCGGCGGGCACGGCGCGAAGGGGAACAGGTTGTTGTTGAGGGACGAGTACGTCAGCAGGTCGTGGGGGGGCGGCGCCCGCACCCCGCAGGTCACGGGCGGCTGCGGGGGGGCGGGGCTCGCCACCGCCTTCAAGAAGTTGAGCCGCTCCTCCTCCGTCATGAGGCCGCAGGTGCCTGGGGAGCTTCGCCCCCCGCCGCCGCCGCCGCCGCACTGCCGCTCGAAGTCGTCCTTGGCGGGTGCGGAGGCGGCGTCCATGTCGGGCGAGGCGGCGGGCGGCGCCTTGGCCTCCATCGGCGGCGCCTTCCGCTCCAGGCCGTGGTGGTGCGCGCCGCGCCGCGCCGCCTCCCGCAGGCGCCGTTCCCACTCTAGTAGGGCCAGCGGCGCCGCGCGCTCCCCCTCGGGCTCCAGGTGGCGGCGCAGCGCCTCCAGGTCCACGGGTCGCCGTAGGTCCAGGTCCGCGGCGTGACGCGGGGCCTCCAGGGCGTGGCACTGACGCAGCGCCGCCAGCAGCTGCTCGCGGCGACCATCCATCTCGGGGCCACCGCCGCCCTCCCGCTGTGGACACGAGGCGTTAGGCTTCACTCCCACCACGAGGCTGCCTGTCTGTCACTCCCTCACTCCTCCATCACTCCTCCCCCCTGACACAGCCCTCCACCCTCACACCTGCCACAGCCTGACCCTTCCTGCCATACCTTCCTGCCCGTCATCCTTGCCTCCCCTCCACACCACTTTACCCCATCCACCCATTCCTCCACCCTGCCTCCCCTCCACACCACTTTACCCCATCCACCCATTCCTCCACCCTGCCTCCCCTTCACACCACTTTACCCCATCCACCCATTCCTCCACCCTGCCTCCCCTTCACACCACTTTACCCCATCCACCCATTCCTCCACCCTGCCTCCCCTCCACACCACTTTACCCCATCCACCAATTCCTCCATCCCTGCCTCCCCTTCACACCACTTTGCCCCATCCATTCCTCCGCCCCGCCTCGCCTTTCTTCCTTCCATTCAGCCACACTCCTCACACTCCGATCCTTCAGCTCTCTTCACCCCGTCACTCCCTCCCTCCTCCGGCTCACCCCGTTCCCTCGTCATCCCACTCACACCTATCCCCCGCTGCTCACCCCTCCTCACCCTCCACCCCCGCCTACCTGCTGGAGGTGCGTGGCGGCCGTCAGCGTGGACAGCGCGGCGGGCAGGTCGTGGGGCGGCGGCGCGGGTGGCCTCAGCGGCGCCTCGTGGCCCATGGCGTCCCGCAGGCGGCCCGCCACGTAGGGCAGCGAGCCGTCCTGCAGCGTGGGTGTGATGGGCGGCCGCAGGCTGGTGGCCGGCTGGCCGTTGAAGGCGGCCTGCTCCTGTAGCAGGCAGTGGATCTTAAACCAGTTGGAGCGTCGGCCGTACCTGCGGGAAGACCTGTTAGTTTCGCCTTGCCGCCCCGCCTCCAGGAAGGAAGGCAGGAGGAAGTGAGGGAGTCTCCCCTCCTCCTGCCTTACTCCCTTGTGCTTAATGCTATTTGCAATGATAAATTTACATTCAGTTGTTTGTACATTGATTGCAGGAGTCCGATCCATCACTCCGCGCAGCTGCTGATCCGCCGCGAGCCTTAACTGAAGCCATTCATTCATTCCTCCCTCCCTGGCGGCGGCTGCCCTCCGCCTGGCCGGTAGTGTTCACGGGTGGTTCACACTCCCTACACCTCCCTCCACCCTGCCACCCCCCTCCCCCGCGCCCTGCTCACCTGGATCCCGTCTTGGACATGCCCACCATGAGACACTTCCTGAGGCGGCAAGCCTTGCACGAGGTTCTGTTCTGCTTGTTGATGACGCACTGGCCGCCGTTCTTACACTCGTGCACTTGTGACAGGTTGTTGTACGTGCGCCCGAAGAACGACTGTGGGGGAGAGGGAGAGGGCTGAGTGGGGGAGTGGGCTGAGAAAAGAGGAAGGACTAAGAGGGATGAGTGGAGCCTTGAGTGGGATAGAGAGGGCGAAGGACAGTGAGAAGAGAGGAGAGAGGGACGTAGCTGAGTGGGGTCTTGGACTGAGTTACGGATGAGGAAAGGGAAGATAGGAGTGGGATGAGTGGGACCGATGAGTGGGACCTAGGACCAAGCTTATAAGTATTAGGGATGAGTGGTAAATGAGTATGAGAGACTAGAATGGAGTGGATGAGTGGGAATAGGGAGTGGGCGTAAGAGTGATGGGAGTGAGTGGGCATAGAAGAATAGAAAGAGGGTTGAGTGGGGTGAGAGGGGCGAGGAAAAATAGAAAGAAATGAGAAACAAATGATTGATGTTAGTGAGGAATTTTGAGGTGAATTAGAAATGCTATGAGAGAGAGAGAGAGAGAGAGAGACCGTTACGTCAACATCGAGATCTTAGGACGGGAAGCAGCGTCAACCTCCCCTACCCCCCTTTCTCTCTCTCTCTCTCTCTCTCTCATTTTTCCTCCATTTCTCCACGTTTTAGGAAAGGAGAGAAGGAAGGAAGGAAAAAAAGGAGGAAAAAGAGAGAAAAAATAGGAAAAATCGCGGTTATGAGGAAAATAGGGAAAGGAAAAGAGGAAAAAAGAATAACAATGATAAAAAGAAAATGAGGAAAACAATAGCAATGAAATAAATAATAATAGCAATAATAATAATAATAATAATAATAATAATAATAATAATAATAATAATAATAATAATAATAATAATATAACACTAAATAACAAAGATAAAAAAAAACAGTCAAGTCAAATTCACCGTTTCACAACTCGAAGAAAAATGAAAACAACAACAACAACAAAAAATCAAAATATTCGCGATAAGTGAATTTAAACTTTCGCGCCAAACCCGAAATCGCGAACTCCGGGCGTGAGAACATTCAGCCAATCGCGCGCTTGATCTCATCGGGCCAATCAGCTGCCTCCCTTTACGCCTATCAGCCAATCAGATGCGCCAATGCTCCTCTATTAGTCCGAGGCGTTGACTGGCAAGATTGACCTCCACTGACCTCCAATAGTGACCTCTGCGTGACCTCCTGACCTCCCTCACGCGGATGTTGTGCAGGAGGTGGTGGTGATGGTGGTGGTGGTGATGGTGATTGTGGTGATGAGATTAGGGTTAGTGGTAGATGTTTGGTGATAGTGGTGATGGTGGTAGTAGTAGTAGTAGTAGTAGTAGTAGTAGTAGTAGTAGTAAAAATAAACATGGGTGGAGGTATCTTTTAAGTTATAGTATTAGTAACAGTAATAGTAGTAGAAGGAGTTGTAGTAGTAGTAGCAGTAGTAGTAGTAGTAGTCGTAGTAGTAGTAGTAGTAGTCGTAGTAGTAGTAGTACAGTAATGGAAGTATCTTAAAGGAGAAAAAAAAAAGAACAAGATTGAAAAGAAAAAAAGAAGAATTAAAAACAAACAAGAATTAAAACAAACAAAAAATTAAAATAAAACCAAATAAAACGAAAAATAAAAAAACGAATCCAAAACAAAACAAAAAAATATAAACAAAAAAAAAACAAGAATTAAAAACAAAAAAACAAAACATCGAAGCCCTCCCACACACCTGCCGACTGTATGATCACCTGTCCCGACCTTGCACCTTCCCACCTGTTCCCAGCACACACACACACACACACACACACACACACACACACACACACACACACACTTTCTTTCTTTCTTTTTCTTTCATTCTGTTTTCTTCCTTTCTTTTTTTTTTCTTCTTCATTCTTCTTCTCTTTCTTTCCTTATTTCTTTCTTTTTCTTTCTTTTTCTTTTTATCTTTCATTCATTCTTTCTCTCCGTACACACACACACACACACACACACACACACACCTGTTCTGCCACACCCCAACACACATCACCAACACAAAGACACCACCACCACCACCACCACCCCTTCAACACCACTCAACACCACCACCACCACCACCCCTTCTACACCACTCAACACCACCACCACCACCTCTACACCACTGCGCCTCACCCCTGTAACCACCACCATCACCACTTCAACACCACTCCCATCTCAACACCAGTCACCACCATCATCACCATCACCTCAACTCCACTTTTTTTTAGGCGTGACGAACCATTTGCACCTCACTTAGTTAGCACTTAGTATCATCAACACCTCAACATTGCAAGACTTTTAAGCTTCGTAGAACACAGAATTCGCGTATTTTTTAAGCTTGTAACTCAGAATTCGCGTATTTTTGAAGCTTGAACACAGAATTAGCGTATTTTTGAAGCTTAAACACAGAATTAGCGTATTTTTGAAGCTTGAAACTCAGAATTAGCGTATTTTTGAACCTTGAAACTCAGAATTAGCGTATTTTTTAAGCTTAAACTCAAGAATTAGCGTATTTTTTAAGCTTGAAAATCAGAATTCGCTTAGTGTTTTGAAGCTTGAACTCAGAATTCGCTTATTTTTTGAAAGCTTGAAACTCCGAATTCGCATATTGTTTTAAGCTTGAAAATCAGAATTCCCTTATTTTTGAACCTTGAAACTCGGAATTAGCGTATTTTTATGCTTAAACTCAGAATTTGCTCTTTTTTAAGCTTAAACTCAGAATTAGCGTATTTTTTAAGCTTAAACTCAGAATTTGCTCTTTTTTAAGCTTAAACTCAGAATTAGCGTATTTTTTAAGCTTAAACTCAGAATTCGCTTATTTATATTGCCTTCGTTTCCTGTCACTATCGTTTCTTTCAGTACTTTTCTTTTCTAGTTTTCATTCCCCCTTTTATTTCTTTCCCTTCATTTTTTATTATTTTTTTTACATTCGCTTTCATAAATCTTAATCACATGAGGGTTTTTCGGGTTCATGGTGCAGAAGCCTCGTCAAACTATCGCTAGGCTCATCAAACGCCCCGTGGAAATACTAACACAACCCTACGAAAGCCTTACCAAATGTGTATGTGTTTGTTTATGCTTCATTCTTATCTATAACAGCATATCGTTTATTTTCATATCTTTGCTCATTATGTATTACAAGCAACTGAGACTCGGAAGTGTTTGAAAATACGTGCTAAAAGGTTGGAACTCTTATGCGCCTCTGCCTCTTATATTAACTATTTCCAAAGACCAATAAGGACATCGACCGGGTTCTAATAAATTTTTTGTAGTTTCAAGGCACAGGAGAAGGGTCACACTACCACCAGAGTCATAAAACTACCCAGGGAAACAATTATACAACCTCTACGAAAGCCTTACCAAACGTGTGTGTGTGTGTGTGTGTGTGTGTGTGTGTGTGTGTGTGTGTGTGTGTGTGTGTGTGTGTTAGGTCGATATTCTCAGACGCCTCTCATCTCTCATGTCTCATCTCTCATCTCTCGTCATCTACTCCTAAAGGCCGAAAAAAGTAGACGAGTCGGGGTCTTATGAGTGTTTGTCTACATTCACGATGCAGAAGTCTTGTCCAGGCATCCCCAGGCTCATAAAACTACCCATGGCAATGCCCACAACTATCAAAGACTTATAAAACGTGTGTGTCTGTTGGCTCCGAAGTGTTTGCGAGCACAGACTGACGCAGAGACCGTCCTTCCTGCCTCCCGCCCGCCCTTCACGACAACCTATAAGTCCGTATGAAAAGACACTTTTGCTTCTCACATCAGCTACTTCTAAAGGTCAAGGAGAAGGTCAATCTGGTTCTAATGAGTGTTTCTTTAGGTTCACGGTACAGAGGAAGGGTTAAAGTACCACCAGGAGCATAAAACTACTCTTGGAAATGCCCACAACTCCTACGATAGCCTTGTCAAATAGGTGTTTCTTAGGTTCATGGTACAGAAGAAGGGTCAGACTACCACCAGGCTCATAAAACTACCACTGGAAATGCCCAAAACTCCTACGATAGCCTTGTCAAATAGGTGTTTCTTAGGTTCATGGTACAGAAGAAGGGTCAGACCACCACCAGGAGCATAAAACTACTCTTGGAAATGCCCACAACTCTTACGATAGCCTTGTCAAATAGGTGTTTCTTAGGTTCATGGTACAGAAGAAGGGTTAAAGTACCACCAGGCTCATAAAACTACTCCTGGAAATGCCCACAACTCTTACGATAGCCTTGTCAAATAGGTGTTTCTTAGGTTCATGGTACAGAAGAAGGGTCAGACTACCACCAGGCTCATAAAACTACTCCTGGAAATGCCCTCAACTCTTACGATAGCCTTGTCAAATAGGGTGTTTCTCTTTATGGTACAGAAGGTACAGAAGAAGGGTCAGACTACCACCAGGCTCATAAAACTACTACTGGAAATGCCCAAAAGTCCTACGAAAGCCTTGTCAAATATGTGTTCTTGGGCGACGAACTGTTTTATAATACAACCCATACACTCCGCCACGCGCCAGCCCGCCCCATCAATTTGTGTTGCGCGCGGCCTCGCCTCACACAGAATAGAGGTGACATCAGCGGCGGCAGAACACTGGCGGCGCGCGGCGTGGTGGCGGCGCGGCGGCACAAGATGGCCACGGACACACCCCGCCGCCGCTGCAGCCTTGGCTTATGTAAGGAGCCGCCAAGGGAGCGCTGTCGATCGGCCGCGCGGGTGTGATGTGATGGGGATGGGGTGCAATGATGTCTGGTCCGCCGCGGCACCGAAAGTCTTTGGGTCATATTCTTAAACATATCGTCGCCCGAGTACACATAATTGACACGGCTTTTGTAGAAGTTGTGAGCATTTCCAGGGGTAGTTTTATGACCCTGGTGGTAGTTTGACTCTTCTTCTGCACCGTGAACCCAGAGAAACACATACTGAACAAGGCTTTTCTAGTTGTGGGCATTTCCAGTAGTAGTTTTATGACCCTGGTGGTAATTTGACCCTTCTGCACCGTGAACCCAGAGAAACGCATTTTGAACAAGGCTTTCGTAGGAGTTGTGAGCATTTCCAGGGGTAGTTTTATGACCCTGGTGGTAGTTTAACTCTTCTTCTGCACCGTGAACCCAGAGAAACACATATTGAACAAGGCTTTTCTAGTTGTGGGCATTTCCAGGGGTAGTTATATGACTCTGGTGGTAATTTAACTCTTCTTCTGCACCGTGAACCCAAAGAAACACATACTGAACAAGGCTCATCTAGTTGTGGGCATTTCCAGTAGTAGTTTTATGACCCTGGTGGTAGTTTGACCCTTCTTCTGCACCGTGAACCCAGAGAAACACATTTTGAACAAGGCTTTCGTAGGAGTTGTGAGCATTTCCAGGGGTAGTTTTATGACCCTGGTGGTAGTTTGACCCTTCTTCTGCACCGTGAACCCAGAGAAACACATTTTGAACAAGGCTTTCGTAGAAGTTTTGAGCATTTCCAGGGGTAGTTTTATGACCCTGGTGGTAGTCTGACCCTTTTTCTGTACCGTGAACCTAAGAAGACCCTCATTAGAACCCGACTGATCTCCTTATTGGCCTTTGGAAGTAGATGATGTGAGGGATGGAAGCGTTTGACAATACCACAATTAGGGCGATATTCGATTCTCACATCAGCTCTTTCTAAAGGTTAAACAGAGGGTCAGTGGGGTTCTAATAAGTGTTTCTTCAGGTTCACGGTACAGAGGAAGGGTCAGACTACTAGCAACAGGCTCATAAAACTACTCCCGGAAATGCCTACAACTCCTACGAAAGCCTTGTCAAATACGTGTTCTTGGGCGGCGAAATGTCTTGTAATACGACCCAAGGGACTCAATGCAAGCCTTGTTTTTCCCCTTGCTTGATAGAGAAGGGAAAGAAAAGACGGAAAATAATGTTGTGTGTACTGACGCCTAACATATTTTAGTAGTGGTAGTAGTAGTAGTAGTAGTAGTAGTAGTAGTGAGTTTTATCTGTAAGTACTTAACGCAAGACTGACGCAGAGAAAGCACTAACGGGGATATTGAGAACTATTAATTAAAAAGTTTCGTTGACCGCTGAGTTTAGTTTCCCCGGCCATGTGTCGTTTGTGTTTAGTAAAGGAGAGTTTTATCTGTAAGTACTTAACGCAAGACTGACGCAGAGAAAGCACTTAACGGGGATATTGAGAACTATTAATTAAAAAGTTTCGTTGACCGCTGGGTATAGTTTCCCCGGCCATGTGTCGTTAGTGTTTAGTAAAGGAGAGTTTTATCTGTAAGTACTTAACGCAAGACTGACGCAGAGAAAGCACTGGCGAGCGTAATGAGCAATGATTGAAAGACAGAAAACTTTGACGATGGTACGGTAAGATGTTTCGCCCAGGGTACTTTTTTGTAGTGAGACTGAGAGCTGCGTTGATGTTGTATTAGGAAGGTCATGTGTGTTTGTTTCCTTGAGGGTGACTGATAGAGGAAAGCTTTAGCGGGGATAACGAGCGAAGGGAGAGAATGGAAGGGAAGGAATGGAAAGAATATGGAACGAAAAGAAATTATAGAAACATGGGAAGGGAAAAATAAAGGGAGAGAAATGATAATGGTAAGTTGTGTCGTTCTGCGCTGGGTGTTATTCTATAGTGCGAGTGTAAGAGAGCGATTTATTTATTCCATTTTTAGGAGTCTTATAATTATGTTTGTTTTCTTAAGGGAGACTGATAAATGGAAAGCGCTGGTGTTGGTAATAAGGGTTGTAATGTCTCTTCCTCCACCAGCTTATATTTTGTAGCAAGCTTAGCGTTGCGTTTTAATAGGAAAATCTTATATGTTTGAGGTCTTGAGGGACCTTGATAACTAGAAAGCGAGGTGACGGTTTTGAGGGTTTTGAGGATGAGGGTTTTAATGTCTCCTTGCCCCGCCTGTTTGTATTATGTAGCGAGTACAGTGTTGTGTTTTAATAGGAAAAGTCTTGTATGTTTGAGGTCTTGAGGGAGCATGATAACTGAAAAGCGAGGTGAAGGTGACAATGAGGGTTTTAATATGTCTCCTTGACCGGCCCGTTTGTATTATGTAGCGAGTATAATATTGTGTTTTAATAGGAAAAGTCTTATATGTTTGAGATCTTGAGGGAGCTTGATAACTAGAAAGCGAGGTGAAGGTTTTGAGGGTTTTGAGGATGAGGGTTTTAATGTCTCCTTGCCCTGCCCGTTTGTATTATGTAGCGAGTATAGTGTTGTGTTTTAATAGGGAAAGTCTTATATGTTTGAGATCTTGAGGGAGCTTGATAACTAGAAAGCGAGGTGAAGGTTTTGAGGGTTTTGAGGATGAGGGTTTTAATGTCTCCTTGCCCTGCCCGTTTGTATTATGTAGCGAGTATAGTGTTGTGTTTTAATAGGAAAAATCTTATATGTTTGAGGTCTTGAGGGAGCTTGAGAACTGAAAAGCGAGGTGACGGTGATAATGAGGGTTTTAATATGTCTCCTTGACCGGCCCGTTTGTATTATGTAGCGAGTATAATATTGTGTTTTAATAGGAAAAGTCTTATATGTTTGAGGTCTTGAGGGAGCTTGATAACTAGAAAGCGAGGTGACGGTGATAATGAGGGTTTTAATATGTCTCCTTGCACTGCCTGTTTGTATTATGTAGCAAGTTTAGTGTTGTGTTTTAATAGGGAAAGTCTTATATGTTTGAGGTCTTGAGGGAGCATGAGAACTAAAAAGCGAGGTGAAGGTTTTGAGGGTTTTGAGGATGAGGGTTTTAATGTCTCCTTCCCCTGCCCGTTTGTATTATGTAGCGAGTACAGTGTTGTGTTTTAATAGGAAAAGTCTTATATGTTTGAGATCTTGAGGGAGCTTGATAACTAGAAAGCGAGGTGAAGGTTTTGAGGGTTTTGAGGATGAGGGTTTTAATGTCTCCTTCCCCTGCCCGTTTGTATTATGTAGCGAGTATAGTGTTGTGTTTTAATAGGGAAAGTCTTATATGTTTGAGATCTTGAGGGAGCTTGAGAACTAGAAAGCGAGGTGACGGTTTTGAGGGTTTGGAGGATGAGGGTTTTAATGTCTCCTTGCCCCGCCCGTTTGTATTACGTAGTGAATATAGTGTTGTGTTTTAATAGGGAAAGTCTTATATGTTTTAGGTCTTGAGGGAGCTTGATAACTAGAAAGCGTGATGATGGTGATGAGGTGTAATATTTCTCCTCGTCTCCCCCGTTCCCAGCATCCCCATCAACATCCCTTTCACCGCATAGATGATAATAGTCCGTCCCCAGTGAGGCTGAACGGGGGAAGAGGAGGAAGAGAGTGTCCACCCGTGAGCTGGAATGACGCGGATTCATGCCAAGGTTATGCCCCCGAGCGGTGTTTGTTTGTTTGTGTGTTTGTGTGTGTGTGGGTTGGTGAGGCGACAACACACACACACACACACACACACATCTGATTTTCCAAGTGGAACACAAAACACTCATGCATAATTTTTAGACGAGAGCAAAATCATCAGAAAATTATTACTAACAACACAAGGAAACAGATCACACATAGGAGTTTCAGATCCTAATTAAAGAGATTCAAGAGGAGGATCAAATCGCCTCTCTATGCACTACGTAGATTCAAGAGCAGCGCCAATGTGTTTTCTTTATCGCCTTACTCTTGATTCTACCCTTGACCTGCCTCCGTCCTTCACTATAAAAAAATACACCCGATCACACACGAACCCACCCCAAGTACTTTCTCCATGGTGTCAAATCGCCTCTCTATGCACGCAGCGCTAATGTCTTTTTTTCTTATTTCTTTAGTCTTGATTCTACTCATGATCTGCCTTCGTCCTTCACTATAAAAAAAATACACCCGATCACACACGAACCCACCCCAAGTACTTCTTCCACGGTGTCAAATCGCCTCTCTATGTACGCAGCGCTAATGTCTTTTTTTCTTATTTCTTTAGTCTTGATACTACCCTTGATCTGCCTTCGTCCTTCACTATAAAAAAAATACACCCGATCACACACGAACCCACCCCAAGTACTTCCTCCATGGTGTCAATTCTCTCTATATTGTTTCCTCTTTCCTCCTTCTCTCCATTTCTCTCTCTCTTCCTCAAAGTAAATGAAGGGAAAGAGAAGAGGAGATGTACTATTGAAAGACATTTTGAGGCGTTTTAGAGAAGCCAAGATAGAAGAGAAAACGGGTGCAATTGTAGAAGACAAAAAGAAAATGGGAAATACATGTTATCTCATTTACTTATATTGCAAGACGATTAATGAGAGAGAGAGAGAGAGAGAGAGAGAGAAGGAAGTTTGAAAGAAATAAAGGAAGAAATAGTTAAATATGAAATGAGCAGAGATAGCCAGGCATGTTATCTCATTTACTCATATTCCAGAACGATTAATGAGAGAGAGTAAGTAACAGAAGGAAGGTTGAAAGAAAGGAAGGAATAGATAGAATATGGAATAAGCCAAGATAGCCAGGCAGGAGGAAAGGAGAGTGAATGGAACAAAGAATAGGAGATAGCAAAAGAGTTCTATGGAGAGACACCGTAGAGGATTTTTTTAGAAGGAAGATTGAAAGAAATAGAGGAAGAAATAGACGATATGGAATAAACCGAGATAGCCAGGCAGGAGGAAGGGCAGTGAAGGGAACAAAGAATAGAAGATAGCAAAGGAGTTTTATGGAGAGACACACGTAGAGGATTTTATTAGAAGGAAGATTGAAAGAAATAGAGGAAGGAATAGATGATATGAAATGACCCGAGATAGCCAGGCAGGAGGAAGGGCAGTGAAGGGAACAAAGATTAAAGCGTAGCAAAGGAGTTCTATGGAGAGACACACGTAGATTTTTTTTTTTTTTTTTACCTTGCTGTAGAGAGAAAGAGAGAAAGGGAGGAAGATAATGTTTTGCTTAGTAGTAGAAGTAGTAGTAGTAGTAGTAGTAGTAGTAGTAGTAGTAGTAGTAGTGATGGTAAGATAACAATAATGGTTTAAATAGAAGGTTGTAGTTCGCTTTCCTCTCCTCTCTCTCTCTTTCTATCTCTCTCTCCATCTTGTTCCTCTCCTTCCTTCAATCCTTCAATGGAGGGAGGAGGAGGAGACGTAAAGGAGGGAGAGGAGGAGGAGGAGGAATGAATGTTTATCCTCCTCTCTCCCTCCTTCCCTCCTCCTCTCTCTCCCTCCTCCTCTCTCTCTCTCCCTCTCTCTCTCTCTCTCTCTCTCTCTTCGCTTATCCCAAAGTCAGGCAGGAAGGATGAGTCTTGTGACGTATTATTACGAGGGATTCTCTCTCTCTCTCTCTCTCTCTCTCTCTCTCTCTCTCTCTCTCTCTCGCTCTCTCTCTGTGTGTGTGTGTGTGTGTGTGTGTGTGTGTGTGTGTAGACCAACAGAAAGGCTAAATCCTGTGATCCTCTTTCCTCCTCCTCCTCCTCTTCTTCTTCCTCCTCCTCCTCCTCTTCTTCCTCCTCCTCCTCCTCCTCTATTTTTTTTTGTTTACTTTTCCTCCGCCTTTTCATATTTTCCTCCAAGTTCTTTCCTCATTTTCCTCTTTCTCTCCTTCCTCCTGTTCTCTCCCCTCTCTTTCTCTCTCTCTCTCTCTCTCTCTCTCTCTCTCTCTCTCTCTCTCTCTCTCTCTCTCTCTCTCTCTCTCTCTCTCTCTCTCTTATTATTATTATTATTATTATTATTATTATTATTATTATTATTATTATTATTATTATTATTATTGTTATTGTTATTATCGCTGAGTCATTATTATTGTTATCTTTTGAAAAGGTCGCGAAGGGAGATGAAAGAGAAGTGACAGGAGGAAAAGGAAGGGAAGGGAAGGGAAGGGAAGGGAAGGGACGGGACGGGACGGGACGGGACGGGAAGGAAAGGGAAGGAGGGGACGGGACGGGACGGGACGGGACGGGACGGGAAGGGAGGAAAAGAAGGGGGGACGGGGGAAGGGGGGACGGGACGGGAAGGGAAGGGAGGGGAAGGGAAGGGAAGAGGAGAGAAAGGAAGGGACGGGAAGAACATGAAACGGAAAAAAAAAATAGAAATACGGGAAGGGAAATAATATAAATGAAGGAAAGAGAAGGGCAACTGTACTTTAAGGAGACATTTTGAGGTCAAGCAACAAAAGGGGAGGAGGGGAGGTCAGCCTGGGTCACCCCTTGTTGTTCCTCCTCTTCCTCCTCTCACTCCTGCTCCTCCTCCTCCTCTTCCTTCATCTCTTTTTCTATCTCCCTCTCCCTTCCTTCCAACCTTCCTTCCTTCCTTCCCCTTCCTATTTCTTCCTCCTCCTCTTCTTTCTCCTCTTCCTCCATCTCTTTTTCTATCTCCCTCTTCCTTCCTTCCTTCCATCCATCCATCCCTTTTCTTCCTCCTCTCCCTCCCTCCCTCCCTCCCTCATTATATAACTAACCTCAAAACGATTAATATTTCAAGATTGATTTATGACCTTATACATCACCCCTCCTCCTCCTCCTCCTCCTCCTCCTCCTCCTCCTCCTCTTCCTTCCCTTCCTTTCCTCTCCCTTCTCTCTCCCTCCTATTCCTCTCCCTCCCTTTTTCTCCTCATTCTTTATTGGGTTTTTTTCTGCTACCTCTTCCTCTCCCTTCTCTCCCTCCCTTTCCTCTCCCTTTTCTCCCTCTCCCTTCTCCCTTCCAATCTCTCCCTTCAACTTCCTTATGTTCTTATGTTCACCCTTCCCTCATACCCTCCCTTACCCTTCCCTTACATCTCCCTTATTTCCCTTCACCCCACCCTTAACCTCCCTTTCCTTTTATCTCCCTTCCTCTATCTCCTTCCCTCACTGACCTTCCTTACCCTTCCCTTACACTCCCTTCCTTACCTATCTCACCCTTCCCTCTCCCTTCCCTTAACTCCTCCCTTCCTTACCCTGTCCTCAGTCTCCCTTCCCTCCTCTCCTTCCTTACTCTCCTTTCCTCCCGTCCTTCACTCATAGGGAGAATAGGGAGAAAGACCTCATGAACCGCCACTCCTCTCCCTTCTTCCCTCTTCCTTATCTCCCTTCCTCCTCTTCTCTCCCTCTCCTCCCTACCTCTCCCCTTTATCCTTTCCTCCTCTTCCCCTTTTTCTCCTCCTTATCTCTCCTTCTCCCCTTCGTCCTTGAGAGAGAGAGAGAGAGAGAGAGAGAGAGAGAGAGAAGCGTGTAAATATGTAAATAAAGGGTTAAGAAGGCGGCAATGAGGAATTTAAAGAGAAGGGAAGGTGTTCGATCCTATCCCAGCGTATGATTCTCCTTGTGATCCTCTTTCTCAGACGAAGGAGGATTAAACAGACGAGAAATTAGATCGGATTAGAAAGACAGAAAGAGAGGAAATTAGGAAGGAAGGATGAATGAATGGAAGGAAGGAAGGAAGGAAAGAAGGAAAGAAAGATGGAAAAAAAGAAAGAAAATTAGGAAGGAAGAGAGAATGAAAGCAAGGAAGGAAGGAAAGAAAGAAAGAAAGAAATTAAGAAGGAAGAGTGAATGGAAGAACGGAAAGAAGGAAGAAAAGAAAGAAAAAAATAGGAAGGAAAAGTGAATGGAAGAAAGGAAAGAAAGAAGAAGGAAGGAAAGAAAGAAACAAACAAAACAAAGAAAATAAGGAAGAATGAATGAAGGAAAGAAGGGAGGGAAGGAAGGAAGGCAGTACACAAGACATTGAAAGCCCCCATACATAACCCACAGGTGTACCAGACTCACCTTGCATCCCTCGCAGGTGAAGGCCCCGAAGTGGAACCCCGCGGCCGGCTCCCCACACACCTTGCACAGCTGGTTCATCCTGAGGGAGGGAAGGGAGGCGTGAGTTCAGGGAGGGAGGGAAAGGGAGAGGAGGGTGAATATGGGAATGAGGAACTGTTTAAGGGAGGGAGTGTAGGAATGAGGGTGGGATAGGGAGGTTGTGTGAGGGAGGGAGAATAAGGGAGAGAAAAGGAGAAAGAAAAAGGAAGATTAAGTGGAAGAGGAAAAGGAGGAGGAGGAAGAGGAGGAGGAAAGAATGTCAGCAGAAGACCAGGAGGAGAATGACGCAAAAGAGGAGTAGAAGGACATAAGAGGAGGAGGAGGAGGAGGAAGAAGAGGAGGAGGAGGAAGAAGAAGAGGAGGAGGAGTGACTTTTCAGAGGCAGAAGCGCTCTTGAAGTGTGAAAAAAAAAAACTTGGCTATTTCCTCTCGACGTATCAGAGCGCAGAAGGAGGAGGAGGAGGAGGAGGAGGAAGAGAAGACCCAACCCTCTATCTTCCTCTACTCTTTCTTCCCTCTTCTCTTCCTCTTTTTCCTTCCTTCATTTCTTCATTCCTCTTTCTCCTTCATTCTTTCCCTTTTATCGATTCCTTTCGTTCCTATTCCTTCCTTCTTTCTTCCCCTTCCTCTTTCTCTTTATTCCTTTCCTCCCCTTTCCTTCATTCCTTCTTATTCCTTCTTTCTCTTTCTCTTTATTTTCTTTCCTTCCTTCATTCCTTTCCTTCTTTTCCTTCCCTTTTTCTTCCTTTTCTTCATCTTTATCTTCCTTATTCTTTGTCCTTATCTTTCCTTCTCTCTCCTTCCCTTCCTTCTCCCCTTCCTTTTCCTTCCCTTCTTCTTCTCTTCCCCTCCTTTCCTTCCCTTTCCTTCTCTTTTTCTTCCTTTTCTTCATCTTTATCTTCCTTATCCTTATTCCCTTCCTTCTCTCCTTCCTTTTTCTTCTCTTCTCCTCTTCCTTCCTCTTCTCCCCTCCTTTCCTCATCTTCTGTTACCTTCCTTCCCTTTCTTTTCTTTCCTCCTCCTCCTCCTTCTCCCTTATCTTCCCTTCTCCCTCCTTTCCTCCCTTCTCTCCTTCCGTTTTCTTCCCTTCTCCTTTACTTTACTTTTCTTCCCTTCCTTTTCTCCTCCTCTTCCTTCCCTTCCCTTTCTTTTCTCCTCCTCCTCCTCCTCCCTTCCTTTTCTTCTCCTATCTTCCTCTTCTTCCTTCCTTCCTTCTCTCCATCCCTGTTCTTCCTTCATTCTTTGTTTCCTTATTTTATTTATTTTTTCTTCTTCTCTTCTTTCTTTATTTTTATCTTCTTTATCTCCTCTCCTTCTCATCCTCAATTTGCTCATCCATTTTTCCTTTCATCTCTCTCTTCTTCCTCCTTCTTCCCTTTTGTTAACTATCCTTTCTCCTCCTCCTTCTTCCTCCTCCTCCTCCTCCTCCTCCTCCTCCTCCTCCTCCTCCTCCTCCTCCTGCTCCTTTCTCCTTGCTTACCTTCATCTCTCTCTACTCTTTCTCTCTCCCTTCTCCCTTCCCTTCTTTAGATGACCCTGCCTCCTCCTCCTCCTCCTCCTCCTCCTCCTCCTCCTCCTCCTCCTCCTTTCCTCCTTTCCTCCACAAAGAGAGAGAATGACGTTGTCTCTTTGGAGGACAAACAATGTATCATAATTTTTTTTTTTTTTCATAATTTTCAAACTGTTTTTCCATCTCTCTCTCTCTCTCTCTCTCTCTCTCTCTCTCTCTCTCTCTCTCTCTCTCTCGCTCTCTCTCTCTCTCTCTCTCTCTGATGTGGTATTCTCGATCATTCCTCTCCTCCTCCGCCTCCTCCTCCTCCTCCTCCTCCTCCTCCTCCTCCTCCTCCTCCTCTTCCTCCTCCTCCTCCTCCTCCTCCTAACAAGATGGCTGACTCGCTCCTCCTGTCCGTTGCTAATTTATTTTTTATTTCTTTATTCCTTTTAATTATTATTTGACTTATTTTTATTATTTTTATTATTTTTTTTATTTCGTTTGTTGTTGTTGTTGTTGATCAGATCCATTCCCATATTTTTTTCTTTTTTTTTCTTCCTTTTTCTTCATTCTCAGTCTCTCTTCCTCTGTTTCTTCCATTCCTTCTCTTCCTTATCCCTCCTCCTCCTCCTCCTCCTCTCCTTCCTTTTTATCTCCTCTCTCCATCTCTATCTTCCTTCTTTCATTCTCTCATTCAACATTTTTCCTCCTTTCTCTCCATTCTTTGTTTCTCCTTTTCTTCCTTTCCATTCTATTCCTTTCCTTCTTTATTCCGCCTTTCTCTTCTTTTCTTTCATCTCTCCGTCTTTTCTTCTTTTCCTCTTTATCTGTTATTTTCTTCTTTTTCTCATTTTCTTTCCTCCATTTCTTTCCTTCTCTTTCTTATTCCTTCTTCCATGTCTACCTCATTTCTCCTTCCTTTATCTCCCTTCCTTCCTTCCTTCCTTCCTTCCTTCCTTCCTTCCTTATTTTATCCCTTCTCTTCCTCTCCATCTCCATCCCTGCTTCTTCCTTCCTTCCTTCTCTCATCCTTCATTTTCCCTCTTTCTCTCCATTCTTATTCCTCCCTTTCCTCCGTTCCTTCAATTTCTTCCCTTCTTTTTCCCTCCTTCCATATATTTACCTCATTTCTCCTTTCCTGTATCTCCCTTCCTTCCTTCCTTCATTCATTCATTCATTATTTTATCCTTTCTCTTCTTCTCCCTTTTATCCATATTCCCTATTGTCTCATTATTATTATTATTATTATTATTATTATTATTATTATTATTATTATTTGCGTATTTTGGAAGCTTATCTTTTGTGTTTCTCATTTTACATTTTTCATTATGTTTGTTTTTCTTTATTTTTTCTTTATCTCATTATTATTTTCGTTCACATTTTCTCTTTTTCTTCGACAATATACTTTTCCATATATTTTTTTTTTATCTTTTCTGCAACACTTTTTCCTCATTTTCTCTTTTTTCTTCACTTTCTTGGGGATGAAAAATTATAACTCTGGTAAACTCTTGCATAAGGAAATTGGACAGCTCGGAGATGGGTTTAATAGGTAGTAGTAGTAGTAGTAGTAGTAGTAGTAGTAGTAGTAGTAGTAGTAGTAGTAGTAGTAGTAGTAGTAGTAGTAGTAGTAAAATTAGCAATGATAAAAATAATAATAATAACAATAATAATAATAATAACAATAATAATAATAATAATAATAATAATAATAATAATAATAATAATAATAATAATAATAATCTCCCTCCCTATCTCTCTCCCCTCATTTATCTCCCCCCTTCTATCTCTCCCTTCCAGCATCCTTATCATCCTTCTCACCATCTCCCTCTTATCATCTCTTCTCCCTTATTCTGTCTCCTCTTTTATCTCCCCCTTCATCATCTCCCTCCTTTATCTCCATATTTTCCTCTCTTCCAATCTTTTTCATTAGTATTTATTTTCCTTATCTCCTATTTTCCTCTCCTCTCCTTTCTTCTTTTCTCTCCTCTCATTCCTCCTTTGCTTTCCTCTTCTTTACTCTTCTCTCCTTTCCTTTTCTCTCCTCTTATATTCTCTTCTCTCTCCTCTTCTTTATTTCCTTATCTTCTTTTCTTTCCTCTTCTTCTTTTTCTTCCTTTTTTTTCTTCTTTGTATCAGTAATTTTTTTCCTCGTTTTCTATTTTTTGGTTTTCTTTTCCCTCCTTTTTCCTTTCCCTTTTCTTTCCTTCTCTTTTCTTATCTCCTCTCCTCTCTCTTCTCCTCTTCTTTATTCCCTCATCTTCTCTCCTTCCCTTTTCTTTTTTTCCTTCCTTCCTTCCTATAATTTTTTTCTTCCTTGTATCCGTAATTTTCCTCATTTTCAATCTTTTCTATTTTTTTGTTGTTTTATTTCCCCTCCTTTTTTCTTTCCCTTTTCTTTCCTTTCCTTTCCACTCCTCGTTCTATTTCTCTATGTCTAATTTTGTGTCGTTTTCCTACTTCATCTCTTTAGCTAATTTCTTTCTCTTCCTCCTCTTCTTCTTCTTCTTCCCAGTGATCTCTATTTCCCTTTCCTTTCCCAGCTGTTATCTTCTATTTTTCCTTATTCCTTTGTTTCGTATCCTTAAATTTTTTCCTTCCATATTTATCATCTTTCCCTTCGTTTCCCATCTTTACTTTTTTTTCCTTCTTTTTCTCTTTTCTTTTTCTATGTTCTTTATTGCGGCTTCTTCTTTTTATTATTTCTCCAGTTTTTTTTTCCGTGTTTTTCTCTTCTCTTATTCTTGTATCTCTTTTAATTTCTTTTTTTTCCTTATTATCTTCTTTATTTCTTCTTTATTTCCTTCCTTCCTTCCTTCTTTATTTCCTTCCTTTATTTCTTTCTTCTTTATTTATTTATTTCGTTTATTTCCTTCCTTCCTTCCTTTATTTCTTCATTATTTCCTTTCTTCCTTTTTTATTTCCTTCCTTCCTTTATTTCTTCTTTATTCCCTTCCTATCTTCTTCCTCGTTCACTATTTATTTTCCTTTCTCTTTTTTATCTCATTTTCCCATCCACCATCTTTATTCTTCTTTCCCTCTTCTTAATTCATCTTTTTTCCCCTTTTTTTTCATTTTCTTTCTTAGTAATTATCAAACTTCTTTTTTCTTCGTTTCTTATTTACTATATTTTTTTCTTTTTCCCTTTTTATCTCTCATTTTCCCATCCACCATCTTTATCCTTCTTTCCCTCTCCTTAATTCATCTTTTTTTCCTTTTTTTCTCATTTTCTTCCTCCTTTTCATTCTCAGTAATTATCAAACTTCTTTTTTCTTCGCTTTTCATTTATTATTTTTTTTCCTTTTCTTTTTTTCTCTCTCATTCTCCTTCGTTATCATCTTCCATCTCCTCATTTTCACATCCATCCTTATTCCATGTTTATTCCGATTATTTTATTTTTATTTTTTGTATCAGTATTTTTTTCCTTCGTTTCCAAATCTTTTCTTTTTCTTCTATTTTCATGATTTTTTCCTCCTCCTCTTCCTTTATTCTCCTTTCTTTTCCTTTCCTCGTGTTTTTTTTTTCTTCGTTTCCATTTTTTTTTTTTTTTTTTTTTTTTTCATTTAATCCGTTTTTTTCCTTCCTCCTCCTCCTCCTTTCTTTTCATTTCCTTTCCTTTCCTCTTGCTTTCGCTCCCTTTTTTTCCTTTCCTTCTTTTCTCTTCTCTCCTTTTCCTCAGTCTCATTTCCCTTCTATTCTTTCCTCTTTCCTACATAAATTCCATGCAGTTTTTCCATGCTGCATGGTTCTTTTTCCTTTCCTGCCAGCTTTGGCTGGAGGGATGGGGGGGTGGGGAGGAGCCTTCGCCTTTGCTGTCCTTCATCTTCCACCTTTGATTAGATAGTTAGTGTAGCTTGTCACAAACAACCTCGAAAGGACCAGCAGGTCTGCTGTTGTTTGTTCTTCCTTTGTGTTCCTTTGTGTTCTTATCTCCTCTCTTCTCTTTTTTCCTCATCTTCTCTCCTCCTCTTTTCTTCTTTTTCCTTCTTTTCCGTCTATCATTTTTCCTTTTCATTTTCTCTTTTCTTTTCATTCCCTTTTTTCTTTATTTCGTTTCCTTTTCCTTCCTTTTCCTTTCTTTATCTTCCTTTTTTACTTTCTCCCTCCCTTCATTTCCCTTCCCTTCCTTTTCTTTCCCTTCCCTCCCGTTCTCTTCCTTTTTCTTTCACTCCCTTCCCTTCCTTTGCATTCCCTTCCTTCCTGTTATCTTCCCTTCCCTTCCCTTCTCTTCCTTTTTCTTTCCCTTCCTTCCCTTCCTTTGCATTCCCTTCCTTCCCGTTCTCTTCCCTGCCCTTCCCTTCTCTTCCTTTTTCTTTCCCCTCATTTCCCTTCTTTTCCTCTCCAGCATCTTCTCTTCCTCTCTCTCCCTCTTTCTCTTTCTCCCCAGCATCCTTTATCTCCCAGTTTACATCTTCCTTCCCTTCTCTTCTCTTCACCTCAATGTCAGTTTACTTCCTCCCTTCCATCCCTCTCCAGCATCTTCTCTTCCTCTCTCTCCCTCTTTCTCTCTCTCCCCAGCATCCTTTATCTCCCAGTTTACTTTCTTCTTCTTCCTTCCATTCTCTTCTCTTCCCATTATCATTTTTCTTCCTCCCTTTCATTCCCTTTCAGTCCTCCTCCATCTCTCCCTTATTATTTTTCCTTCTTCCTCTCTCTCTTCTCTCCCCTTTTTCCTCCATTTCTTGTTTTTCTCATTCCTCTAACTCCCCTTTATCTCCCTCTCTCTCCCCGCCCCTTTCACTCATTATTCTTTCTTCCTTTTCATCATTCCCTCGCTTCTGTTTCTCTTTTTATCGTTTCTTCTTTATTCTTCATCTTTCTTCATCTCTTCCTCACTGTCCTTCACCCCTTTCGTCTTTCCAGTCACTTTCATCATCCTCGTCACTATCCTTCTGCCCTTGTCGTCACTCCCTCACTGTTTTCCGTTCATTTTCATCACCCCGTCATTTTCCTTCATCCCTCTGCATCACCCCTTCACTCTCCTTCCTCCCTCTCGTACCTTCGGCCACTTTCATCGTCCCCGTCACAGATCTTCCTCCCTTCATCGCCCCATCACTCCCCTTCCTCCCCTTCGTCGCCTTCGTCACCGTCCCTCCTCCCCGCCACCTCCCCAGCCCCCCGCCGCCCCTCTTCCGGGTCCCTCCCCTGGGGTGGACAGGTGGCCCCGACCTCCTCCGTCACACCCCCTGCGTCCCCTTCCAACACTTGCCCCGTGCCCCTGCCCCCCGTGGTGCCCCAGGCGTACCCGTGTGTCCCCTGTACTCACGTTGCCACGGTGAAGGCGTCAGATGCTATCATAGCCGCGGGGGCGCTGGGAACCGCCTCCACGCACACCAACACAGAGTCATGCAGCACACGCTTCGCGGCACGGCGGGCCTCAGGCTGGGCCGCGGCCCTCGTGGCTCAATGCAGGGGAGGGCGAGACACGTGTGTGTGTGTGTGTGTGTGTGTGTGTGTGTTGGTGTGTGGCGCGCGTCGCGGCCGTGTGCGTGTGTCGCGGCAGTGTTTGGCGTGTGTGTCGGTGCGTGTCGCCGAGGCTCCTGCACACGGTGGTGTCCTGGACGGTGCCGCCGCCGTGGGCAGCACAGGGGCAGCAGGGCAGCACAGGCCAGCAGGGGCCGCTGGGCCAGGCGCCGCCTCCGCAGGCCGCGCCTCGCTCCTGCGTCGTTCCGCCGCAGCGCCGCCTCGTCGCTCGTCGTCGCGTCCGTCACTTCACTGCGTCCTGCGCCGCCGCGGCCACGCCTGGCTGCTGGGGGAGGCCCGGCACCGTGCCTGCGTGCGGTGCCAGCCGCGCCCGGGGCAGTCCGTGGCACCCCCGCCCGCCTGGGCGGCCAGCGCCCGGGGGTGGCCTGGGCCTTCGGCGAGAGGTTTGGGCGTGGCGTGGGAGGCGGCAGCGTGTGGCGGCGTGGGCGGTGGGCAGCGTGCCGCCCCTCAGCAGTGCCGGGCGTCGCGGTGAGTGGGTGCGGGCGGCGCGGGCGGCGGGGGTGGCGGCGCCTCCACCATAGTCACTCCCTCCTCGTCATTCCTCTCCGATTCGTCTTTGGCGTCGCTAAGACCGTGAGAGTCTGGCGCTGGACGGACCCGCTGATGATGTCACGCTGTGCCCCGGCCCCGGCGCGGCCCCGCGGGGCCCCCGCTGCCCCAGGCACGGCACGCCCCCGGCACGCTCCCAAAGCACCCGCAGAAGACGCGCCAGCCGCAGGGCGTCCACGGCGCGGCTGTGCGCGAGGCCCGTGAGAGTCTGGCGGATTCCAGAGGTCTCATCTTCGCCCCCAGGGAGGCGGCGGCGGCGGCGGCGCGGCCCCCAGGTGGCAGCAGGGGTCAGGAGGCGCCGCGCACGTCCTGCCGACTTACCCTGCATACTAATTGACGCGCAGCGTTGCCACGCCGCGCCGGCCACGCCGCCCCCCGCGACCCCCCGAGCTCCGGCCCCCCGCCGCCCCGCACCCGGGGCAAGCAGCAGCCCTCAGGGCAACCCCGGGGCGGGGCGGGCACAGGGCCCAGGGGCGGGGTGGGGCGCGGCACCCCTAGTGGCACCATCTTGGCAACAGTGACTGGGATGGGCAGCGGTGGGGGTGGCGGGGCAGGGCGGGGCAGGCCAGGGGGGCGGTGTGTGTGTGTGTGTGTGTGTGTGTGTGTGTGTGTGTGTGTGTGTGTGACAAATACCCAGACATACACACACAGATGTATACGTTGCTCAACAGAAGGAAAATTCACTCCTTCGCCTGATCGTCCGGCGCGGCGGCCTAGCTGTTATCGGCGGGGCGGCACCAAAAGTCTACGGGAAAACAATACGTGCGGCAGCGACGATGAACGGACGCAAAAAACCTTCATACACACAAGAGTATTACTTCAGATTGTACCAACAGACCCTGTGTATTATTAGCGGTGCTTGTACTTATATTAATACCTCTGGCTGAATATTACCATAACGTGTGCCGCCAACAGCCTCCAAGCAGCCGGCGTGTGGCAGCGGCGGAAGCACGAGGAGGAGGAGGAGGAGGAGGAGGAGGAGGAGGAGGAGGAGGAGGGAGATAATGAAACAATAAATAAACCAAGAGAAAATATGAAAAGGAGGAGAAGAAGAAGAATGATGAAACTGTAGATGGAAAATAAGATATAAATGAAAAGGAGGAGAAGGAAGATGATGAAACTGTAAATACAATAAAACAAAACATTAAAAGAGAAGAAGGAGAAGAAGAAGAAAGATGATAAAACTATAGACGAAGATGGGGAGCAGGAGGAGAGTGGAGAAAGGAAGTGGAAGAGGAAGGAGGAGGAGGAGGAGGAGGAGGAGGAAGATGAAACTATTGATGAAATAAAAGAAAACATGAAAAGGAGGAGGAGGAGGAGGAGGAGGAGGAGGGAATATGTAGGTAGTACTAAAACAGCTTTCACCACCCCTCCTCCTCCTCCTCCTCCTCCTCCTCCTCCTCCTCCTCCTCCTCCTCCCTGACCCCTTTCTCCCCTCAAACATCTGCCAAGTATTTTTCTCCTCCACTATATCTTAACGCCCTCTGATTGGTCCTTAATGTGGTGACGTCATCCTCGTTAGCCAATCACAGCCCTTCTTGAGAACTGACAGCCCCTCCCTCCCTCACCTCCCCCTCCCACCGGGACCTCGCTCTCTCTCTCTCTCTCTCTCTCTCTCTCTCTCTCTCTCTCTCTCTCTCTCTCTCTCTCTCTCTCTCTCTCTCTCTCTCTCTCGCTCTCGCCCTCTCTCTCCTTCAATCTTTTTATTACCAACTAAAAAAAAATATTATTCAAAATCCCCCAAAATAAAAATCGATTTGGGTCTGAAACTTTATTAAAACGAAGTGATGTATTAAGGGAAGGGTCTGTTAATGGTGGGGTTAAGGGGGGGGGGGGGGGCAGAAGGGAGCGTTCACCCTCCCTTAGTGTTTCGGTCAGGTCTTGGGTGTTATGAAGGAATTCGGATAATGTGTGTTTTTTTATATCTGTATTTTGTGTTTTGCGTTTTAATTTGGTTTTTTTAATTGTGTTTTTTTATATATATTTTGTTTTGAGTTTTAATTTGTTTTGTTTTTATCTTGTTTTTTTTCTTTTTCTTCTCATTCATAAATCATCTTTTTTTCTTCCTTTTTTTTCTTTTTTCTTCATTGTCTTCTATTTCTCCTCCTCCTCCTCCTCCTCCTCCTCCTCCTCCTCCTCTTTCCAGTTTGTGATATTCCTTCTATTCCCTTTTCTTCTCCTTTTCCTCTTCCTCTTCTTCCTCTTTCTTTTCCTCCTCTTCCTCCTTCTATAACCTTTCCCAACCTCCTCCTCCTCCTCCTCTTCCTTTTCTTTCTCCTCTTTCTCCCTTCAATCCTCCTTCTTCTCCTCCTCCTCCTCCTCTTCTTCCTCCCCCTCCTCCTTTCCTCCCCCTCTTCTCTTCTGTCTCTCCTCTTTTTTAGTTTCAATCCTGCTTCTCATATCCTCCTCCTCCTCCTCCTCCTCCTCCTCCTCTTCTCTTACCCTCCACACCCTCTACTTCTTGCAATACCATCTTCCGTTTCTCTTCCTCCTCCTCCTCCTCCTCCTCCTCCTCCTCCTCCTCCTCCTCCTCCATAAGGGAAGACACGCGTCTCTCTCATTAGTTCCTCGTCGTAAAACTTTATCCGAAACGCTGAATTTATATGAGAAGTTATTTTATTTTATTCTTTATTTTATTTATTTTTATTTATGGCGCGGACTCCTCGTGTGTGTGTGTGTGTGTGTGTGTGTGTGTGTGTGTGTGTGTGTGTGAGAGAGAGAGAGAGAGAGAGAGAGAGAGAGAGAGAGAGAGAGAGAGAGAGAGAGAGAGAGAGAGAGAACAATATGAATTTATGGGAGGAATGGCAAGTTTGAACGAGGAGAAGAAGAAGAAGAAGAAGAAGAAGAAGAAGAAGAAGAAGAAGAAGAAATGAAAGCGAAATGAAGAAATTATAGAAGGAAGTAAAGAAGAAAATACAAAAATGAGGAGGAGGAGGAAGAAGAAGAAGAAGAAGAAGAAGAAGAAGAAGAAGAAGAAGAGAAACGAAAGATGGCATTGCAAAAGGTAAAGGTGATGGAGGACCAGAGAAGAGGAGGAGGAGGAAGGAGGAGGAGCAGGAGGAGGTGTGACAGGGAGCAGGTGTGTGAAGAGAAGAAAATAATATGCTGTCGTGACGGAGGAAGAGGAGGAGGAGGAGGAGGAGGAGGAGGAGGAGGAGGAGGAGGAGGAGGAGGAGGAGGAGGAGGAGGAAGATGAAAGGGCCTGTGATTGACATTTTTCGTAACATATATTTTAGATTAGTTTGTGTTGCTTATTGTTTGTTTTCTTTTTTCTTATTATTTTTTTTTACGTAGAGAGAGAGAGAGAGAGAGAGAGAGAGAGATTCATATGAAGTTCTCTTACTCATTAAAGAAAAACGGTTGGTCATCTCTCTCTCACTCGCTCTCTCTCTCTATCGCTCTCTCGATCTCTCTCTCTCTCTCTCTGCCCTTTTCCTTCCCCTTCCTTCCTTTCTCTTCTTTTCCCTTCTCATACAAACTCTTCCCTTTCCCTTCCCTTCCCCTCTCCTCCCCTGCCTTCCCCTATCCCTTAACTCCCCCTATCCCATCTCCCTTACTCTGTCCCTTCTCCTCCCTTCCCTTCCCTCCCTTCCTTCCCTCCCCTTCCTTTTCCTTCCGACCTTTCCCTTCCACCCTCCCTTTCCCTCCTGTGCCCTTCCTTACCCTCTCCTAAACTTCTTCCCTTCCTTCTCTTCCCATCCCTTCCTCTTCCCCTCCTCCTTCCACCTCCTTCCTTAACCATCCCTTCCCATTCTCTCCCCTTCCTTACCCTCTCCTCCTCTTCCTCTCTCTTCCCCTTCCCTTCCCATCCCTTCCTCGTCCCCTCTCTTCCCTCCCCCCCCTCCCCCTTCCACCCTCCCATCCTTAACCATCCCTCTCCATTCTGTCCCCTTCCTTACCCTCTCCTCTTCCTCTCTCTTCTCCTTCCCTTCCCATCCCTTCCTCTTCCCCTCTCCTTCCCTCACCCTCCTCCCCCTACCCATTCCTTAACCATCCCTCTCCATCCTCTCCCCTTCCTTACCCTCTCCTCTTCCTCTCTCTTCTCCTTCCCTTCCCATCCCTTCCTCTTCCCCTCTCCTTCCCTCACCCCCTTCACCCCCTTTCCCTTCCATCTTCCCCTTCCTTAACCATTCCTCTCCATCCAGTCCCCTTCCTTTCCCTCCCCTCCTGCTCCCTTCCTTTCCCCTTCCATTCCCATCCCTTCCTCTTCCCCTCTCCTTCCCTCCCCTCCTCCCCCTTCCCTTAACCATCCCTCTCCATCCTCTCCCCTTCCTTACCCTCTCCTCCTCTTCCCCTTCCCTTCCCCTTCCCCCTGCGGTCCTGAGGTGTGGCTGTCTCTTGTTAACTTGTCTCCTCGCCCATTAAATCGCCTCGCTCCTCGTTCTCATCATACTCGCCAGCGCTGTCATCTCGCTCTCCTTTTTGCCTCTCCGTGAACTGGTTGCCCGCCGCCTCATTAGTCTCCGCCAGGCTATTAAAACTGAACACTCGCGTGGTTTTTGGGCTCCTCAGGTACGCACACAAATATATATAGGTACACACACACACACACACACACACACACACACACACACACACACACACACACACACACACACACGCACACACAGGTAAACGTACTGTCATTTGAAGGTACACACACACACACACACACACACACACACACACACACACACACACACGATATATTTGAACACTTGTGAGGTAGATTTTGGACTGTTCAGGTACACACACACACACACACACACACACACACACACACACACACACACACACACACACACACACACACACATAATATTCCACTTGTCTGTCTTGATATTAAAACCGAAACACACACACAAACACGCACACACAAAGACACACACAGGTAGACAGACGGACGAACACAGACACACACACACACGCACACACACACATGACAGGTCCAGGACATATATGATCCTGTCTGTTTGTGGACGGGTTAAGTTATGGCGTGGGACAGAGTCGTTAACCTGTTTTGTGGCGCAGAAACTGATATATTGAACAAATTAAGCATGACAGCGCCAGGACCTGACCCCCGAGCCACTCAAACACGCTTGCAAACATGAACTTGAAGACGCTTGGAAGTATTAATATTTTGGGGGAATGAGATGGGGAGGGGGGAGGGGGAAGGGGGTAGTGGGGGTGGGTGTAGGGGGATAGTAGTAGTAGTAGTAGTAGTAGTAGTAGTAGTAGTAGTAGTAATGATAATAAATGGTATATGAAAATTTGATTTGTTTTCGTTTTCATATAATTTTGTATCTGCTAACAATATTTTTTTTATTATATACTCTCTCTCTCTCTCTCTCTCTCTCTCTCTCTCTCTCTCTCTCTCTCTCTCTCTCTCTCTCTCTCTCTCTCTCTCTCTCTTCCCTTTTCCTTCCTTTCCCTTATTTTCTCTTCTCATACATGTTTTCATATAATTTTGCTTCTTCCAACATTCTTTTTTATGTCTCTCTCTCTCTCTCTCTCTCTCTCTCTCTCTCTCTCTCTCTCTCTCTCTCTCTCTCTCTCTCTCTCTCTCTCTCTCTCTCTCTCTCTCTCTCTCTCTCTCTCTCTCTCTCTCTCTCTCTCTCTCTCTCTCTCTCTCTCTCTCTCTCTCTCTCTCTCTCACCCCCCGTTCGTATCTCCTTGGGATGCGAGACACTCCGCCACGCCGCCGCCCACACCAAAATTTATGACACAAGCAGGATTGTGGCGACTGACAGCCATTTGTCCCGATGCCTCCTCCTCCTCCTCCTCCTCCTCCTCCTCCTCTTCTCGTCTTCCTCCTCCTCCTCCTCCTCCTTCTCTCATTTCGTCGCCCCGGCCTCTCCCGTATCTCTTCTTCTTCTCCTTCGCTTTCTTCAGATTACTCCTTCTCCTCCTCTTCCTCTTCTTCTCGTCTTCCTCCTCCTCCTCCTCTCATTTCGTCCCCCCGGCCTCTCCCATATCTCTTCTTCTCTTCTATCTTCAACACCACCTTCGCTTTCTTCAGATTACTCCTTCTCCTCCTCTTCCTCCTCTTCTCGTCTTCTTCCTCCTCCTCCTCCTCCTCTCATTTCGTCCCCCCGGCCTCTCCCGTATTTCTTCTTTTCTTCTATCTTCAACACCACCTTCTCTTTCTTCAGATTACTCCTTCTCCTCCTCTTCCTCCTCTTCTCGTCTTCCTCCTCCTCCTCCTCCTCCTCGTTTCCCTTCTCCCCTTGTCTGTCTGCTCTTCCTCTTCGCCTCTCTTCCGCTCGATCCTTTCCTCCTCCTCCTCCTCCTCCTCCTCCTCCTCTCCATCCTTCCTGCTGACTTTACCTTCTTCCTTCTCCCGCTCCTTCCTCCTCCTCCTTCTTCTCTTCTTCCATTCCATTTTCACCTTCCTCCTATTTCTCATTCTCTTCCTCAGTCTCCGTATTCTGTGTTTCTTGTTTTCCTTCATTTTCCTTTTCTCTTCTTCCTTCTCTTCATCCCCTCCTCCTCCTCCTCCTCCTCCATTTTGTCATGTATTCTCTCCTCTTTATTCTCTTCATCCTCTTCTTTCTCCTCCTCCTCCTTCTACTTCTCATTCTTCTTCATCTCAGCATCTTCTTCCTCTTCTTCCATGTCTTTCTAATTCTCCTCTTCTCTTTTTTTTCTTTTCTTCTCTTCCCTTCCCTTCCCTTTCCCTCTCTTCCCTTCCTTCTCTTCCCTTCCCTTTTCTCATCTTCCTTTCCCTTCCCTTTCCCTCCCTTCTCCTCCCATCCCTTCTCCTCCCTTCCCTTTTCCTTTCCTTCCCTTCTCTTCCCTTCCCTTTCCTTATCTTCCTTTCCCTTCTCTTCCCTTCCTCTCTCCTCCCTTATTCTCCCTTCCCTTCCTTTCCCTTCCCTTCCCTTCCCAGCATCCAATCTACTTTAGTCATCCCTCTCCTCCTCCATCCTCTCTGCCAGGACTCAATAAAGGGTTAACTATTACAAAATTTGATTCTGCTTGCTTTTTCTTCCTCATTCTCTTTGTATATATCAATTAGAACATTTGTGGGACCAGAATGGAGTACAGAAATATCAGATAGAGAGGTTGATGACGTTAGGAAAGGCCTTTGTTCTCTTAAATTTAAGGGGGCACTTCTGTATTTTAATGTGTGTTCTGTTCCTGTAGTTTCATGTATCCTCTTTTCCTAGTTTGATGCTGTGAGTCTTTTTTTTTCCTTCTCACTGTTCTTTGTACCTTATAGAAACTTTCGTGTAATGTTATTTTGGTTTTCATGGTTTAGTCCCCCCGTTACAAAGGCAGAAAGTAAACAAACACGAGGGCTTGAGTTTGGAGACCGGCGCGTTTTCTTGTTTTCTTAGCGTTTTAGCGTAAAATATCACCCAGCAGGCACCACAGCGACACAACAAGCAGGCACCACAGAGACACAACAAGCAGGCACCACAGAGACACAACAAGCAGACACCACAGCGACACAGCAAGCAGGCAGACAACAGAGTAACACGTGAAGGTAGGGTATTTAAGACACAAGGCAGCAGTGATCATAAGAGGCCGCCACTTCTTATAAGGGTCATAGTTAACATAGTCACTTTGTTCCAGTTATTCACGAAAGGATAACGTGTTCCTCATTTAAGTTCAGTGCTTTGGTGTGTTTGGTTTAAGGGTGTGGCTGCTGGTCTGTAGGTGTGTATATGACCTGTCCCTTGACTTGGTGAATACATTTTCTGATTTTATTTATTATATGTACGTATATATATATTTTTTTTTTTCATATGTACCATTTACGGGTTTTATTCACCATTTTATTGATTTTCTGTGTACCATTTTACTGATTTATTAATGTGCCCCTTGACTCTGTGTACACATTTACTGATTTGATTTATTTTATTATATTCAATTTTTATCTTACCATTTTATTGATTTTATTTGTTCCATTTTATTGATTTTATTTGCACCATTTTATTAATTTTATTTGTAGCTTCCATTTTACTGATTTATTTTATTTCATTTCATTTCTTACTCTGGCTCCTCCACAGTCTAGTGCCGAGATGAGTGTGGCACCACTAAGGCCGGCTGTGTTGGGGCCACTCCGGTGGATTCCTTGCCCTAGTGCCACATCCTTTGCTGCCGCCACCGCCTCTGCCACAGCCACAGCCTCCATCACCTCCACACACCGCCGCTGGCTCTCCACACACTCCCGGACCTTGTGTAGTGAGAGTACGTTACACTTACTTCCGTTGAGAGAGAGAGAGAAATATGTTGCACTTATATTGTGTACCTGTTATTGTGTATTTTATTTGTTATGTTTAATATGTCCTGAAGTAATTAAATTATATATCTCTAGTTCTAATTGTTGGCCCATCTCTCTGTCCCCATTCATTAAACAAAGCACCTCCTCTTATGATTCTACCTCTGTTTTGGAAGTCATTTATTAGCTATGCACTATTTGCAGGAGCAGCATCAACAGGCTTTTATGTTTCCACTTTTCTGGTTTGCCTTTGAGCTGCCTTAATATACCTAAAAAAAAATTATTTCTATTTATTTTTACTTCCTACCGACCTATATATACATTTATCTCTCACCCAAGACTCACCCAACAGAGTATCCAAGGTTAGGTTAGGTTATCATTACATCTATCTCACCCAAGACTTAGGTTATACAAGGTTATCTTCACCTATATGTCTCCCCCATGATTAAGATAGATTAGGTTATGTTAGGTTATCTCTTTATCTGTCTCACTCAAGGTTAATTTAGGTTATCATTACATCTATCTCACCCAATACTTAGGTTATCTTTATAAATCTCACCCAAGATTAAGGTAGATTATGTTATATTAGGTTATCCCTTTATGTCTCACTCAAGGAAAGGTTATCAATCCTCTCACCCAATACTTAGGTTATCTTTATAAATCTCACCCAAGATTAAGGTAGATTAGGTTATGTTAGGTTATCTCTTTATGTCTCACTCAAGGTTAGGTTAGGTTATCTCCATCCATCTCTCTCACGCAAGACTGTCCCCCTACAGAGCGAGTGTCCAAGGTCCCTCAGCAACCCACCACCCCCACCCTGCCCCCCGGCCAGCCTGTCCAAGTTGACCTGCGCCTGGTACAGCTCCTGGAGAGGCTTTCCCTGGTGGACTTTGCCAATGAGGAGGGCGTTGAGAGGCTGCAGGAGGCCATTAGGTGAGATACAGTTGATGGTATTGGTATGGGTTAGTGTGAGGTGGGATTAATGTGTTGATGGATGTGTTTGTATTTCACATTTTTTATTCATTCAGTCACTTATTTTTTTACTTATTTCTGCTCCTCCTTTAAATAACTTATGTTCTTTATACCATAAGATGCTGGCTATCATGTGTTTGAAGATACCCCGAACTTGACCTAACCTAACAAAACCCCAGTTACTATATGTCTCAACTCAGAAAATTCATATATGCTTCCTTACTAATGAGACTTTCTATACATCAAAGTGAGGTCATTCTATGTTGATTTATACCATAAGTTGCTGGCTATCATGTGTTTGAAGATATACCCTAAACTTAACCTAACCTAACCTAACAAAACCCCAAACAGTTACCATACGTCTCAACTCAGAAAATTCATATATGCCTCCTTAATAATGAGACGTTCTACACAGCAAAGTGAGGTCATTCTATGTTGATTTATGCCATAATTTGCCAGGTATCATGTGTTTGAAAGTACCCTAAACTTAACCTAACCTAACCTAACAAAACCCCAAACAATTACGATACATCACAACTCAGAAAATTCATATATGCTTCTTTAGTAATGAGACTTTATATGCAACAAAGTGAGGTCATTCTATTTTGATTTATACCATAGGGTGCTAGCTATCATGTGTTTGAAGATACCCTAAACTTAACCAAACCTAACATAACAAAACCCCAAACAGTCACTATACGTCTCAACTCTGAAAATTCATATATGCTTCCTTAGTAGTGAGACTTTCTATACAACAAAGTGAGGATATTCTTTGTTGATTTATACCATAAGGTGCTGGCTATCATGTGTTTGAAGATACCCTAAACTTAACCTAACCTACCCTAACAAAATCCCAAACAGTTACTATACATCTCAACTCTGAAAATTCATACATGCTTCCTTAGTAATGAGACTTTCTATACAACAAAGTGAGGTCATTCTTTGTTGATTTATACCATAAGGTGCTGGCTATCATGTGTTTGAAGATACCCTAAACTTAACCTAACCTACCCTAACAAAATCCCAAACAGTTACTATACGTCTCAACTCTGAAAATTCATACATGCTTCCTTAGTAATGAGACTTTCTATACAACAAAGTGAGGTCATTCTTTGTTGATTTATACCATAAGGTGCTGGCTATCATGTGTTTGAAGATACCCTAAACTTAACCTAACCTAACCTAACCTAACAAAACCCCAAACAGTTACTATACGTCTCGACTCTGAAAATTCATATATGCTTCCTTAGTAATGAGACTTTCTATACAACAAAGTGAGGTCATTCTTTGTCGATTTATACCATAAGGTGCTGGCTATCATGTGTTTGAAGATACCCTAAACTTAACCTAACCTAACCTAACAAAACCCCAAACAGTTACTATACGTCTCGACTCAGGAAATTCAAATATGCTTCCTTACTAATGAGACTTTCTATACAACAAAGTGAGGCATTTCTATTTGATATATACCATAATGTGTTTGAAGATACCCTAACCTAACAAAACCACAAACAGTTACTATAGGTTGGTTTGAGTGCTTAGGAAGATGCTACGTCAGACTGTAGCCTTTAGTGTCCACCCCAGTGTTATGAGCAGTAGACTAACAGACCTTCTCCCCGCCCCCAGCATGGCCGACCGCTTGAGCCAGGTGGATACGACAGGTGTGGAGCCCCTCATCACGGTGCTGGAGGACAGGTGAGAGGCTGGACTCTTTATCATTTAGTAATTAGTTACTCATTGTATATACAGCATTTGTTATTGTATTATTCTATTGTGTTTATATTTGCACACCATCAGCAAAGGAGACAGATCAAGGGCTTAAATAAAAAGTAATGAAAAAAAAAGATGAAAGAGAAGACAATTTCAGGTTAGGTTAGGTTAGGTTAGTATTACTCATTGTATATACTGCATTTGTTATTGTATTATTTTATTGTATTTATATTTCCACACCATCAGCAAATAATGAAAAAGAAAGACGAAAGAGAAGTCTATTTTGGGTTAGGTTAGGTTAGTATTACTCATTGTATATACTGCATTTGTTATTGTATTATTCTATTGTATTTATATTTGCACACCATCAGCAAATAATGAAAAAAAAAGACAAAAGAGAAGTCAATTTCAGGTTAGGTTAAGTTAGGTTAGGTTAGTATTACTCATTGTATATACCGCATTTGTTATTTTATTTATATTTGCACACCATCCTCGGCATCCCTTCCAGGTCGCTCCCACTGGCCGAGGACGAGGTGGAGTGGGGAAGCCAGAAAGACGAGCTACTGGCCTGTGCTCACTCCACCGTCGAGGACTACTTCGTGGTGCCACCGGGGAACATCACCTACGAGGAGGAGCGGGGCTACCACGCCACCCTCAAGCAGCAGCAGGCACAGCAGCAGCAGGAGGAGGAGGAGGAGGACCTGAAGAAGACAAGCAGGGAATGAAGAAAGAGATAGAATTAGGTATGTTTTATATCTTTTTATTTATTTAGTTGCATGTTGTGTTGAGTAGTAGTAGTAGTAGTAGGAGGAGGAGGAGGAGGAGGAGGAGGAGGAGGAGGTACTGGTATGCTGGATATCCCTTCACTGGTAGCCTGGTAACATACACTCCCAGGTCTTTCTCTGCTTCTGTGGTGGATAGTGGAGTGTTTCCCATGTGGTATTGGTGTGCTGGATATCCCTTCACTGGTAGCCTGGTAACATACACTGCCAGGTCTTTCTCTGCCTCTGTGGTGGATAGTGGAGTGTTTCCCATGTGGTATTGGTGTGCGGGATATCCCTTCACTGGTAGCCTGGTAACATACACTCCCAGGTCTTTCTCTGCCTCTGTGGTGGATAGTGGAGTGTTTCCCATGTGGTATTGGTGTGCTGGATATCCCTTCACTGGTAGCCTGGTAACATACACTCCCAGGTCTTTCTCTGCTTCTGTGGTGGATAGTGGAGTGTTTCCCATGTGGTATTGGTGTGCTGGATATCCCTTCACTGGTAGCCTGGTAACATACACTCCCAGGTCTTTCTCTGCCTCTGTGGTGGATAGTGGAGTGTTTCCCATGTGGTATTGGTGTGCTGGATATCCCCTCCCAAGGTGCAGGATTTTACATTTTTCGTCATTGAATTGTAGCAGCCACTTTTTGATCCATTCCGGTAGCTTGGTGAGGTCTTCTGGTAGGAAATCCGCAGTTAAAGGGTTAATGTGGCTTATTGGAGACCCACCATTAGAGCATTGTTTCACCCTTCAAGCATGCATGTACCCAGACAGGCAGAGGTTGGCCCGCCCTTATAAACATTGCATTGCTCCCTGTGGCCCGGTGCAAAGCGTTGTGTGTGACCCTCGCCTTGGCAGGGATGTCTAGGAGGTGCTGCGTAGTACCTCCTCCCTGACAACAACACAGGTGCCTTCCCCTTAAAGCCTGCCGCACCACCTCTTATAGACCCGGGCCAGGAAAAATTTAGATGAATAGGCTGGTGTGCATGCCAGACGGAGAGACCTGACTACTCTTTGACACTCCATGAACCCTGACGTGGTTTTTTTTCTCATTTTAACACCACAGGGAACAAGTAGTCAAGGGCAAACATGAAATAAACAATGGGGAAAATGCCTGCAAAGTTTATTCTCCCAAAAACGAAAATCAGTGGAGAATTCTAGAAGATAATTAAAAAAGATATGCTTAAATGTGTGCTTGGCAGGGGGCACGGCACATAGACACTGTCAACACTGCCCTGTTTTCACATATTGAATTATTAAACATATTAAATTCCATACACAGAAGCATAAGATTTTTGTTGGCTTTTTATTATTCTGTTTGTGTTTTCCCGCTGAGTGAGGAATGCAAACACTTCTGGAGGCTTGAGCTGGAGTGTTGTCCTTTTGACCCCACGACCTTGGTGAATAGTTTTGTGTGAGTGTGTGTGTGTGTGTGTGTGTGTGTGAAGCACGAAGTATTAAATATAACTAGAGCAAAGGAAGATAATAAGCTGATGCCACAACACAGACTTAAAGTGTAGCAGGATAATGGATTCAGCATCACTCAGAGCAGACACCACACAGTATGGTTTAAAAGTAGCACATCGTGCAGTTAGGTGCAACTTGGCAAAAATTGATTCCTGCAATTCTGAAAAGTTCCTGTAGAATTGGTTCCCAATTTGGGAACCAATTTCCATGATGTAATTTCACAGATCATAATTGACACTACACCAAAGTGAGCGTTGGACAGCGTCACTACAACGCCCGTGTAAGTGTTTGTGTCACAGCAGACAGTGGCAGCATAGGTGCACATAGTCACCGGTGCCGGGCTGGGCCGCTGGTGGCTGGCAGTGGCCGGCGGCCGGCCTCACACCAGCCTGCTGAGTGTCTCCCTCAGGCGCTGCAGCAGAGATGAAGTATTGATAATCATCAGCAGCAGCCCAGGAGGCATGAGGAAGGTCTTTAACACTTAAGATACTATTCCCTTATTTGAGGAATTGATGCTGCAGTAAATTCCAGTGACTCCAATGGCACTGAGAATTGGAATCATCAATTCCAAGCCAATAGTCCAGTAAAAAGAATATGAATTAATATCCTGCTCTCTACCTTACAGAGCAAGGCGGCGACCCTCAGGGCTCTGTGTGAGACAGTGAGGTGCTGTAAGTTGTGCGCCACAAGATGCGTGAACGCTGTGTGTAAGGGTGTCCAGTGTTAAAAGTTGTACATACATATAAAGAGTTTGCAAGATATACATATTTTGTGTGTGAGCTGTGACCAGTGATACTGTACAATGACATAATAAAGCTTGCAATGAGTGAATACCAGCGACCATGTTCCAAAGTCTCCTTTAACTAGGATAAGCCCTTTGTTGCCTACTCAAAGCCAACAGCGTCTTATAAACTTTTGAATACGGCACTTCAAATCAATTCTTCTTGGTCAATTTGTTCTCCTGCTAACAAGAGAAAGCCATTATGCTTGAGATTGCTGCTAACCTGTCGAAGTGGTACACAGAAAAATAATTCTTTGCAAGTTCACTTCAAGTTCACCTCTCCCCCTTACCTGCCTCCTCTTCAATCTTATTCCCTCAACAGTTGCTCTCGACCTTCCTTCACCAGGCTCCTCATCACCTCACCCCCCCTCCCACCCCCCCCACCAACGTTGCCAGATTGTCGTACTCAGCTTCACATATTCGCTTATTTCAGACCAAAAACCGTCGCACCCGTAAAACTAACAGTACTCATTCCTAGTTATTGCTTAAAACATTACTGATAGAGTGTTTTTTATGATCGTTATGCGTTAGAAATAGAAAAATCCAGTGTGGGGAGTACGATAACATGACATCCCTGCGCCCGACACTTTGCCTTCCCTCCTTAAACTCTTCCTGCAGTAAATTCTGTGGAGGTTCTTATAACAAGCACATCATCTCCTCTTCTCGCCCCATGACCAAGAAATATACAGGAAGGAAATAGGAGTTCAGAGCATTACAAGACCACTCCAACTCATGCATGGAAGAAACACATCTCCTCCCGAAATTGACCTCTCTTTTGGCCGCTCATAACTTTTGTCTTTGTGGGCTCAGTGATTAGCGGGCTTTTATTTATTTTTATTTATTTATTTATTTATTTATTTTTCCTTGAGCTGTTTATTTTGCTGTAAAAAAGAAAAAATAGAAAGAAACGGGTTGTGAATAAAGAGTAAAGATTAAAATGTGACCAAAAAATGTAATCTGAAATAATATAATATAGTGAAGTATACGATCAAGAAATAACATAATAGAGAAACAATGTGTAGCAAACGACTTAGAATTGATAGATAATAAAGAGATTGAAGGATAGCATAGAACCAAGAAATAATAGTGTAATGAAATAGATATTAAGTATATGTCCAAAAAAATCAGATGTATTAAAGGATAGACAATAGATCCAATAGATAAATAGTCTAAAATTGAATAGTGCAGAATTGATGAAGAAAAAATATGGGTTGACAATCTTAAGTATTTTTTGCACTGACAACCTTGAGAGAGAGAGAGAGAGAGAGAGAGAGAGAGAGAGAGAGAGAGAGAGAGAGAGAGAGAGAGAGAGAGAGAGAGAGAGAGAGAGAGAGAGAGAGAGAGAAGGGGGACCACAAAAAAAATAGAACATTCTCCCTTGCATTTTTTTTTTTTTTTTTTTTTTAGGGGAAACTTAAATTATGAGGAAAATTTAATTAGAGAGGAAGATAAACGAGGAGGAGGAGAGGAAAGAATTGGAGGAGGAGGAGGAGGAGGGAAGTAGTAACATTCCTCCCTTTCCTTTCCCTCCCTCCTTTCTCTCCCTTCTCTCCGGTCTCTCCATTCCTTCCCTCCCTCACTTCTCTCCCTCCTTCCTCTCTTTCCTCCCCCTCTCTTCCTCCCCACTTCTTTCCTTCCTTTCCTCCCTTCTCTCCATTCTTTCTCTCCCTCCTTCCTCTCCCTCCTTTCTCTCTTTCCTCCCTCCTCTCTCTCCCCACTCCTTTCCTTCCTTCTCTCCCTTCTCTCCATTCTTTCCCTCCCTCCTTCCTCTCCTTCCCTCCATTCCTCCACTCTCCCTCTCCCTTTTTTCTCTCCCTCTCCATTCTTTCCTCCCTTACATTCCTTCCCTTCTTATCTCCCTCCTTATCTTCTTCCCCTTCTTTCCCTCCTCTCTCTCTCTCTCTCTCTCTCTCTCTCTCTCTCTCTCTCTCTCTCTCTCTCTCTCTCTCTCTCTCGCGGGGCACGGTGCCAAGCGAGGGGTATTTTGAGGAACTGTGGGCCGCGTGCGTCTCTACCACCACCACCACCACCTACATCACCACTACATCGTCCTACATCACCACCACCACCACCAACATCACTACCACTACTATCTACATCACCACCACCACCACCAACATCACTACCACTACTATCTACATCACCACTATCACCGCCTTATCCTATTCATCACCGCCACCACCACCACTACTACTACTACTACTACTACTACTACTACTACTACTACTACTACTACTACTACTACTACTACTACTTCTACTACTACTACTACTACCACGATATCTTCTCTTCCTCCTCCACGCTCACCACCACTCGTCACGGCTATTCACATCACCACCACAACCACCACCACCATCATCACCATCATCATCACCATCACCACCATCATCACCACCATCACCACCACCATCATCACCATCATCACCACCACCACCATCATCACCATCATCACCACCACCATCACCACCATCATCATCACCACCATCATCATCACCATCACCACCACCATTACTAATAAGCGTAAATAGTAAATACATATAAAAAAAAAGGAGTCGTTTTCATACATATAATTAATTAATGAAACGTATAATTGAAAGAGAGAGGGAGAGAGAGAGAGAGAGAGAGGGGGGGGGTTATTTAGGGCGTGGTTACCTGGACCTTGATTGCTTACCTGTATACCTCTCTCTCTCTCTCTCTCTCTCTCTCTCTCTCTCTCTCTCTCTCTCTCTCTCTCTCTCTCTCTCTCTCTCTCTCTCATATGTATCAATATAATCTAGTTTGCTCTTTAGCCTTCATAAAAATAATGGTACCTGTATCTTCTCTTTATCTATCTATCTGTTTACCTGTCTTTCAATCTATCTATTCATATATAAATTTTTGTTTGTTTATTTTCGTATCTCGTATCTACAATTCCATGGGTGTTTCTCTTCTTCTCGTTCACTTCCTTTTTCTGTTTAATTTTTGCGTCAGGTTACGATCGGTTTAATTTTTGACCGTGATATCACTCCTGACCTCCCTTCCCTTCCGTACGCAATGTTATCTGTGTATCCCGAGGTGGAAGACATTATCAGGTATAGGAGAAGAGGGAGACTATAAGAAGTGAAGGAGGGAAGGGAAAGGGAGAATATGAGAGAGAAAATAAAGAAATGAGGGAGAGAAGGGAAGCAAAGGAGAAGGAACGCTATAAAAAGGGAGAATATAGAAAAGAAAATTAGGAAATGAGGGAGAGAAGAGAATTAGGAGAGGAAGTGAGGAGGAGAGAAGGGAAGCAGAGGAGAAGGAACGCTATAAAAAGGGAGAATATAAAAAAGAAAATAAGGAAATGAGGGAGAGAAGATAATTAGGAGAGGGAATGAGGATAAGAGAAGGGAAGCAGAGGAGAAGGAACGCTTTAAAAAAAAGGGAGAATATAAAAAGAAAATAAGGAAATGAGGGAGAGAAGAGAATTAGGAGAGGAAGTGAGGAGAAGAGAAGGGAAGCAGAGGAGAAGGAACGCTATAAAAAAGGGAGAATATAAAAAAGAAAATAAGGAAATGGGGGAGAGAAGAGAATTAGGAGAGGAAGTGAGGATAAGAGAGAAAGGAAGGGAGAAGGAAAACTCTAAAGGGGAGAATATGAAAAAAAAGAAAAAGAAGTGAGGAATAGAAGAGAATTTGACGAGGGAGTGAGGTGGCAGGAGAGGTGAGTTCAGAGCCAGGTAATCTCAACTGTTTACCTGGCCACCTCGTCTACAGGTAAATGTTTGCAGCTACAGGGCATGACTCACGGGTTGCAGGAATGCCCGAACGGAAACTGAGCGAAACCAGGTGAAAACTGACTTATGAAACCACCTCTTGAGTCTTGCATTACAGAGAAAGAGATATTGATGTTTATAAAGGAATGCCCGACGGAAACTGAGCGAAACCGGGTGAAAACGAGGAGAAAACTAAGATATGAAACCACCTCTAGAATCTTGCATTACAGATAGAGAGATATTGATGTTTATAGAGAATGAACATTGATGAAACCGCTGGAGTCTCGCGATGTAGAGAGAACATTAGGAAGAGAAATAAGTGAAATGTGACGAAGGGAGAGGAAGGAAAGTATGTGTGGGGAGGACAGGGGAAGAAGAGGGAGTATTGGATTGGAAGATGGGGAGAACATGGGGTAGAGGGGAGAGAAGGAGAGGGAAGGAAGCGAAAGGGAAAGAAAAAAGGGAGAGAGGGAGAGAGAAGAATATTGGTTTGAGGACTAGAAGGGAGAGAAAAACGAGAGGGAAGTTAGGGAGAGAAAAAAAAAAAGACGTAGTGGAGAGAGGGAGAGAGAAAAATATTGGTTAGAGGGTTAGAAGGGAGAGAAGAAGGAGAGGAAAGGGAGCGAAAAGGGAAGTAAGGGAGAAAGGGAGAGGAGGAGTAGCTTGTAAACTTGAAGAGAGGGAGAGGGAGATTATTGGTTAGAGGGGTAGAAGGGAGAGGAGAGGAAAGTGAGTGAAGGGGAGCGAAAGGGAATTAAGGGAGAAAGGGAGAGGAGGAGGAGGAGATGATGAACTGGCAGAGAGGGAGAGGGAGAATGGGTTAGAAGGGAGAGGAAAGTCAATGAAGGGAGCGAAAGGAAAAGAAGAAAGGAGGAGGAGCTGATGAACTGGAAGAGAGAGAGAGAGAGAGAGAGAGAGAGAGAGAGAGGGAGAGGGAGAATAAAGATGGAAGAAGGGAAAGGAGAGAAAAGGGAGAAGAGAAATTGTGTGAAAAGGAAAAAAAAAACGGATTAGCTGTACCGAAGAGAAATCAGCGGGTCAGTCAACACGTACATACACACGAACACGAAATAGGTACACACGGACACACTAGAACACACGGACACACGAGAACACACGGACACACGAGAACACACGGACACACTAGAACACACGGACACACGAGAACACACAAACACAAAATAAATATACACACGGACACACTAGAACACACGGACACATGGGTACACGGTCACCATACCCACGGACAGAGCCAGGCGCGATACCATTTCCCTAAGTCACGTGTTTATGCAGTGTACGAGGGAGCTCAAAGTGAGATCTCGGTCATAGATAACTTCAACACATGCCAGCGATATATATGAATTGTTTACTAATATATAGCCGTCACTTTTTTAGACTATACAAATGGTTGGGTGTGAGAGACAAACCAGGTCAGTAGATATCAATGCGTCGGCCCGAAGTGGTTCTCTGGACGGCCGAGGGCGGCGCCACTTGTATGAGGTCTATTGGCGGGTGCGTCCGTGTATTGAAACATGGAAACATGGAAATGCAGGCAACATAAAGTCTATTGGCTCATTACGAGGTTGCCCGCTTTGGGGATTTAATCTGCTCGACAGCCACTTGGGGCCTGGGGAACAGATGAAAGCACCTCGATATTAGTTTACATTTCTCCTCTTTCCTTTTCATTTCCCGTTAATTAATCTACGTGTTCCTCCCATTTCGCACTATCCTCCCTCCCTCTCTCTCTTTCTCTTTTTCCTCCCTGTGATCCTATTTATTTATTTATTTATTTAGTAGTTTCTTATCACTTATATTAGTTTACATTTGTCTTCTCTCCTTTTCTTCATTTCCCGTTAATTCTCTACGTGTCCCTCCAATTTCACACCATCCTCCCCCTCTCTCTCTCTCTCTTTCTTTTCCTCTCTGTGATTCCTTTCTTAACATCATTCCGTTATGTTTACCTCACTTATTAACGTCGTGTCGAAGCGTTTTAAGTGACTGTCTGGGAAGTAGACCACATTAGGCCCGTGCAAGAGTGCAGTCACCAACCCGCAGAGGCAAGGGAAAGCGGGTCACTCCGGGACTAATATAGATTTGGGTCCGCTCCAAGCCCGGCCGTGGTGGTGATGGTGGCGGTGGTGGTGATAGTGGTGAGGTTATGGGGTTATGGTGTGGGTGGTGATGATGGGGGATGGGGGGGTGGTAGGTGGTGATGGTGGTGATGAAAGGGAGTTGGTAATGATGCTGGTGATGACGGGACAGCAGGATAGTGAGGATTTTAGTGATGGTGATGATGGAGGTGGTTGTGATGATCGTAGCTGGGGTGGTGATGTAGGAAGATGGTGGTGGTGATGGTGATGGTGGTGATGGTGATGGTGGTGATGGTGTTAGTGGTGGTGGTGGTGATGGTGGTAGTGCCAAGGTTATAAGCGACTTCCGTAAAGGGGAGAAAATAGACGGTGTAAGGAGGCTGTGTGTGTACGTGTGTGTGTGTGTGTGTGTGTGTGTGTGTGTGTGTGTGTGTCGGTTCTTTCATGCACTTCCTTCTTTCTTAATTACTAAATCACTCTTCTTCTTTTCACCGTCATTCTTTATCTCATTAAAATTATCATCTCTCTCGCTCTCTCCTTTTTTTATTCTTTCGTGGAGTGTTGTGTAGTGTCATACCCAGAGAGAGAGAGAGAGAGAGAGAGAGAGAGAGAGAGAGAGAGAGAGAGAGATTGACAGTATAGCCACACACACATTCTTGGCGTACGAGGTGAGGTATTAAGAGGTTGAGGCGTTGAGTCATTGTATTAATATTGTATTGGTCATTGAGTTCTTCATTGTTATTGTTGTCATTGTAGCGCGGTATGATGAACGCTTCCCCCAGCATCCACGATTTCCACTAATAAATTGCTAACTTATCCCATCCTGGCTGTCCAAACAAAGGAAACATGCTTAAAATAGTACTATGAAAAATCGGCCGGCACCATGACGGGCCCGGGGTTGAAATGGCCGGCGCCGCGCGGGTTAACGAAGACTCGCAGTGTAGTAGTTCAGTCTGTCTATTTAGTATTTAATTTTAAACAATAAATGAAAAATCAGAATCATTGGATCACTGATTCTGATGACTGATACCGACTGGCTGATTGAGTCCGATTCACTGTAAAAAAAAAAAAATGTGAGCATACCGCGCTGCAAATGTCGTCTTCAGTAATTTCAAAGTACCGCAGGATTTTTTAGTGCGGTCCGCGGTAGTGCTGTATTTTCAGAAAGTTTGCGGTAGTTTCGGTGGTGCGGTACTTTTTTTGTGATGCTGTACTACCGCACTAAGTACCGCACTTGCCCACCTCTGCGAGTATGTCTTTGGCTATGTCCTTTTCCTTCCTTATGCTCCCATCGTTAACTTCTTACCCACTGGCCAATAGGAATGTCTATGTGTATGTCACCTCTATGCTCCCAGTTTTAACATATGGCATAATGGTCAGTGGGAATGTCTTTGGCTATGTCCTTTTCCTTCCTTATGCCCCCATCGTTAACTTATTACCCACTGGCCAATAGGAATGTCTATGTGTATGTCACCTCTATGCTCCCAGTTTTAACATATAGCGAAATGGCCAACAGAAATGTCAGTAGATTCTTTTTCCTCCTCAGTGTTCCCTATTTCATTTTTACGTAATGGTCAACGGGCATATCTTCATCACTATTATCCTTGTCCTCAAAGGCTCTGTTAGCGATACCCTTTGCCCCTCAGCCTTGGCGTCAACCCATGGTCAGTATATAGCCTTGGCATACACTCTTTGACAGCTGGGCACGGATTATTTTTCGCCTTTTTTTTTTTGTTTTTATTTTGGCTGTTGTCTCAGAGTGGTCAGTCAGCTGGTGTGTGTGTGTGTGAGTGTGTGTGTGTGTGTGTGTGTGTGTGTGTGTGTGTGTGTGTGTGTGTGTGTGTGTGTGTGTGTGTGATTAAAATGAAACAGAAAAAAGGGAAGTTAAAAAAAAAAGATACGAGGAAAGCCTTTTTATGAGTCAGAGAGAGAGTGGTAAGCAATGGATGAGTCAGAATACGTAAACAGATGTGGAGAGAAAGGAGGCATAGGAAAGTGGAGGAGTAAGTGGAGCAAAGTGGATGAAGTGGAGGAGATAGAGGAGCGAAGTGGAGGAGGTGGTAAACTAAAGTGGATCATTTCTTTATTTATTTATTCATTATTTATTTTATTTTCTACATTCACCCCACAGCGCCACGAGGCATATCTGATGAGGCCTTTTGGTCGGCTCCACTCCGTTATCGTCGCGGGCAAGTCTTTTATAGTAGCGCCACCTTGCTTGGGCCACGGATGAAGGGAGGATAGTGGAAGCTTATATGGGTACGTGAGACAGGTGGAGTAGGAGAGGAAGGTGGGTGGAAATGTTACGTGGGTGGAAGATGGAGGAGGAGGAGAAGTGGGTGGAAGGAAAGAAAAAAGGGGTTTGATGATGAAGGAGGAAGAGGAAGAGGTGGGAGGAAGGAGAGGAGAAGAAGGTGAAAGTGTTATGAGGGAAGGAGGAGGAGGAGGAGGAGGAGTGACTGAAGGGAGAAGATGCGTGGGTTAAAGATAAATGAGGAAGAGGAGGAGGAGGATAAAGAGGAGAAGGAAGAGGAAGAGGGGGAGTGAGTGAAGGGAGAGGAAAAGAAGATGGAGACGTTGTGTGGGTAACAGATGGAAGAGGAAGAGGATGAAGATGATAAAGAGGAAGAGGAGAAGGAGGAGGATAAAGAGGAGAAGGAAGAGGAAGAGGGAAACTTGAGAGAAGGGAGAGGAAAAGAAGATGGAGAGGTTGTGTGGTTAAGAGATGAATAAGGAAGAGGAAGAAGATGGTAAGGAGGAGGAGGAAGAAGAGGGGAAAGATGGGTGGGTAGGAGTATATGAAGCAGACAACTCCTGGTAGATTTAAGGGGAAACTAAAATATTTCCCTTAAGCGATTTGAGGGGAAACAAAACTATGATAATTGAGTTTATTGGCCAGAATTTGGGTCATGAAGTAGAGGTGTGTATATACTGCCAAGAGAGAGAGAGAGAGAGAGAGAGAGAGAGAGAGAGAGAGAGAGAGAGAGAGAGAGAATTTAGAGTGAGAAAGAGCAGAGGTAGGAGGAAGGAATAGAGAGAGAGAGAGAGAGAGAGAGAGAGAGAGAGAGAGAGAGAGAGAGAGAGAGAGAGAGAGAGAGAGAGAGAGAATGTAGACTGAGAAAGGGCAGAGGAAGAAGGGAGAAAGAAAGAGTAGGAAAAGAAGAAAAGAATATAGGAGAGAGAGAGAGAGAGAGAGAGAGAGAGAGAGAGAGAGAGAGAGAGAGAGAGAGAGAGAGAGAGAGAGAGAGAATGAAAGAGAGAGAGAGGAGAGAGAGGGGAGGAGGGAGAAGAGAGATAAAATAGGTACTTTTATACCTTCCCATATTTGAGTGAATGAGAGAGAGAGAGAGAGAGAGAGAGAGAGAGAGTTTCCTTCAGAAGAGCATGTGTTAAGTTACCTAATAGAATAATTGAAATGACATCCTTAATTACTTTCTCTCACCTGCATTTTAGAGAACAGGTGAAGGGAGGAAAGGAAGGGTAGAAGAGAAGAGAGAGTATACTTGAAGGAAAGGAAGGGTAGAAGGGAAGAGAGATTATACTTGAAGGAAAGGAAGGGTAGAAGGAAGAGAGATTATACTTGAAGGAAAGGAAGGGTAGAAGGGAAGAGATTATACTTGAAGGAAAGGAAGGGTAGAAGGAAGAGATTATACTTGAAGGAAAGGAAGGGTAGAAGGAAGAGAGATTATACTTGAAGGAAAGGAAGGGTAGAAGGAAGAGAGATTATACTTGAAGGAAAGGAAGGGTAGAAGGAAGAGAGATTATACATGAAGGAAAGGAAGGGTAGAAGGAAGAGATTATACTTGAAGGAAAGGAAGGGTAGAAGGAAGAGAGATTATACTTGAAGGAAAGGAAGGGTAGAAGGAAGAGAGATTATACTTGAAGGAAAGGAAGGTAGAAGGAAGAGAGATTATACTTGAAGGAAAGGAAGGGTAGAAGGAAGAGAGATTATACTTGAAGGAAAGGAAGGGTAGAAGGAAGAGAGATTATACTTGAAGGAAAGGAAGGTAAGGAATGGGGGAAGGAAAGATGGAGGGAAAGAGACGATTCACTAAGGAAAGGATGGAGAGGAAGGAGAAAGAGGAAAGAAAGGAAAAGAGAAAGAAATTAAAAAAGATGAACTATACAAATTACTTGCTAACTTGATATAGGTGAGAGGAGATTAGGAGAGAAAAAACAAAATAAATAGGAAAAAAAACTAAAATATGTGAAATATGAGAGAGAGAGAGAGAGAGAGAGAGAGAGAGAGAGAGAGAGAGAGAGAGGCTAGCGAGAAAAAGTATCCGGAGGGAGGCGAGAAACGAGAGGGAAGACGGGAGGGAGGGAGGGAAGAAGTCGAGAGGGGAGCGCTGGGCCCCTCCTATTTGGGCAAGCGAGGGAGGGTCACGTGACTAGCATCGACCAATGGGCTTCGAGTTCGTGGGTCGTGTCACGTGACCTGCGGCAGCCAGTGGGAAGGCGGGCGAGGCTAAGGCGGGGGTGGGAGGTCCGCGGCATCACAGTCAGTCCCTCGGGCGAATTGACTCCACACGCCCCTCGCGTCTCTCGGCCTTAAGTGTTAGGTAAGTGTGTGCACCCAGCGGCAAGGACGAGGTTACAGGGGCGAGGAGGTGCGTCCAGCGTCCAGCGTCCACCTTGTCTGCCGTCTTTCACCCCTGCAACGCCGCTGAAACTCCCGCCGAAGAAGTGGAATTCGCAAAGATATCCTGACGGTGATTAAAACCCCAGCCGGAGATATTGCAAAGGCCCCAAACCCCTATTATTTGGGCTTCGAAACTTCCCTTGGTGACTCTTAAACCATGTCGAAATATGAACCTTTGCGGGCGATCATGCAAAGACCCAAAAAACTATCATTGAGGCTTTGAAATCCCTGTTGGTGACTCTAAAACCATGCCGAAATATGGACCTCTGCCGGCCATAACGCAAAGGCCCAAAAACTGAATGAGGCTTCGAAACTCCTGTGGTGGTTCTGAAACACTAACGAAACTCAAAACCCTTGCCACCGATAAAAGAAAGGCCCAAAAATCCTAGTATCTGTACTTCGAAACTCTTATTGGTGGCTCTGAAACATTGCAAAACTTGAACCCCTGCCGGATACCCTCGGATAGGAAGAAAAACTCTACCGAAGTTCCTGAAATGCTTGTGGGAAACGAAAGCCCATGTCGGTATCGTTCATCCATGTACCTGGAATGCCGAAGACCCTGCCGAGTTCTCTGAAATACCTAGGGAACACAAACCCCTGCCATGCCCTCGGGCAGCCAGAGACTCCTGGCGGAGATCCCCTGAACTGATCCTAAAACTGCCTTGGATGTCGACGCCAAAAAGACCGACTTGAATTCCTCGGCACCGTCCTTGAAACTCCGCCAAACTGGGAAGATTTTTACGTGACTGGAATTTTGAGAACTCGAAAAAAAAAAAAAGTCCCAGAAAGCAAATCCAAATAAGGAAGATATCTCAAGAAACTTGCAAATCTTGAATGGCAAAAAAAAGGGGGCAAAGCAGCTTAGTAAAGACCACCAAACTAGGAGTACACCATCCCTACCGGAGCTTTTAAAAACGAGAAAGGAAACGAAGGCCAGGAAACCTCAAATAAGGAAGACATCTCAAGAAGGTGCCAATGCTAATCTTACGAATCCTGAACGGCAAAAGAGCAGCAAATAAGGGGAACGAGGATCTATGTACCAACCCAGGACATTCTCTTAGTGTGGCGAGTGTCAGTGTCAGTGCTCGGAGTCGCAGGAGCCTCCACGACCTCACTGGGACATATCCGGGAGTGCCACCACGCCTCACCACCCCACGTGACCCTTCCTCAGGGGTGCCGACAGGGTCAAAAATTAGCCTTGGTCAGTATTCTCAAACGATTCGGGGTCTTGTCAATATTCTCGTGAGTGTTTGTCCTGTTCATGGCGCAGAAACTTTACTGATCTACCGCCACGCTCATGAAACCACCCATGCAAATCCCTAGAACGCCCACGAGTGCCTTTTTCAATAGAAGTTGCTAAGGTGTCGAAACGTTTGAGAATAATGGCCCAGGAACGTGAATTTAGTGTCCGTAGTGAGAGGTTGAAATGGAGCGAAGTGAAGGGAAGAGAGAGAGGAAAATGTGTGCAATCCAAATCTAGTTACCCCAGTATTCCCTTGGACCCCAATACCGATAGCCGCATTATTTGTCCCCTACCCAGTTTTGCCTGCCCCCCCCCCCCCCCCCGCAGTGCCCCCAAACCCCAGATTAAGAGCGAGTCCAAAACCCCAGATTGAGAAACGACGAAAAGTTAAAGGGAGGGAACGGAGAACGGAGAGAACAGATGAAGAAGGAAAAATTGAGATATATATAGAATCCATGTTAGCTTCCCCCTTGCGTCCCCCAAACCTCTTAGCCTCATAGCCCAGTTTAATGCCCCCCCCCCCCCCTTTTTTTTTATTGAGAAACGAAGAATGAGCGAAGTGGAATGGAAAGATGAAGATAAAAGAGAAGAATGCCGATGCGTCCCAGGTCTTCGTAAAGCCCCCAGTTCAGCAGTCCCTCAGCCCCCGCCCCGGCCCCGCCCCCAGCCCCGAAATAGCCGTGAAAAGTGTGGTACCGCGAAACTTGGAAGCAATATGGCGCCTGTGTTTATGAAGTCTGCTAGGATTTTTTTTTAACTCTCTCTCTCTCTCTCTCTCTCTCTCTCTCTCTCTCTCTCTCTCTCTCCTTCCTCCATTCTTCCTCCTTGTATCATGTTTCCTCCAAGTTCCTCTTCCTCTTTTGCCTCCTCCTCCTCCTCCTCTTCTTCTTCTTCCCCCTCCTCCTCATTCTCCTCCTCATCCCTGCCAGTTTTCTCTCCGTCTCCTCCTTGCCAATCCCTCCTTTCCCTCCCTCCCTCCATTCCTCCATTCCTTAATTATTTTTGTGGACGAAAGTAGGCGAGAGAGAGAGAGAGATTTTTTTTTTTTATGTACTCGACTTGTATAGTTTCTGCCCTTGCACCCCCCTCTCTCTCTCTCTCTCTCTCTCTCTCTCTCTCTCTCTCTCTCTCTCTCTCTCTCTCTCTCTCTCTCTCTCTCTCTCTCTCTCTCTCGAGTATAAATTTAGCGAGTATGGGCGAGGGTAGCCATCTGTCCCCTCCCCCCCTTCCCCCTCTCTCCCCTCTTCCCCCCTCCCTCTTCCTCTCCCTCCCCTCTTCCTTCCCCTCTCTTCCCCTCCCTCCCTTTCCTACCCCTTCCCTACTTTCTACCTTCCCTTCCTTTCTCCCTTTTTTTCTTTTCTTTCTATTTCATTATTACTTCCTATCTTCCACTTTTCCTTCATATATTTTAATTGCCTCCCTTTTCCCTTCTTTTTCCTCTCTTCTTATCTCCCTGCGTCCTCTTCCTCCTTTTCTTGTTCTATTTTATCATCTCTTCTTTCACTTCCCTTTAAAATTTAACTCAATTCTTTCCCTTTTCTTTATTTTCCATCAGTTTCTTTCCCTTTTTCCCTGTTTATTTCCCTCCTTTATTTGCTTATCTTTCCCCTTGCCTTTCTACGCTTGTCTCTCTTCATCTTTTTCCTTTCCTCCGTATTTCCTAATCTTTTATCTCTCTTCGCTTGTCTATCTTCATTTTTTTCCTTTCCTCCGTATTTCCTAATCTTTTATCTCTCTTCGCTTGTCTATCTTCATCTTTTTCCTTTCCTCCGTCTTTTACAATCATTCCTCTTTCCCTTTTTTGCTTCCTTTCACTCGAGGTCACTTTGGCGGCTTAATGCGGAGGCTTGGTCATCTAATGGGCCTTGGCGTGGTCTGCTCTGCCCGGTGACATCATCTTCCCCCCCCTCCCCCTGCGGTGTCAGATTATCGTATCCACCATTGTGTTTACCGTTTTTAGACTCTTAACTATAGCAAAAAGACACTAATAATTAAACCTTTCAACGGTAACTATAATTAAATGTAGTTATTGGTGTGGAGGAGACAGATTTTGGGTCGGAAATCGGAAAAAATAAGAGGCTACGTACGGCAATATGGTAACGTTGCTCCCCCCTAGCGATGTAGCGATGACGTAATGATTTGTGATACTTGACACCGCATGAGATTGGATTGGATGAAGTCGCTAAAAAGAATCTAAACCCCCGCCCCCCGTTTCTCTTTTGTTTTGTGGGAAGATAGAGAATAGGACGCGATTCCTTACCAAGACACGGAAAGATTAGATCGTTGTCTTTTTTTATAGTTCAAATGCTCCTTGTTTACGTGATTTCTAACCAAGACTCAAAAAAATTTATATTGTTATGGATTTTTATTGCCCAAATGTCTCTGTTTACATGATTTCAAAGCGAGACAAAAAAAAACATTGTCGCGTTTTTTATATAAGGTTCAAAATGTTTCTTTATACGTTCTCTCGCCAAGATACACTAGAAAACCTTAAATTATGTCATTCAAAGGTTCAAATGTCGTCACCCTCGAAGTAACACCTTTCACTAAAATGAGGGAGACTCGTGTTGGATTTGAGGAAAGCGTGAAGCCGTACATTCTATTATAATCTTTGGTCAAACGTAGGATAGTGAAGCGCCTCCGTGTATAGCAACCTTAACTCTCCGTGCAAGCCTAAGTTCATTAATCAGTCGACGCCATTCAGGTTGCGCTATATTGAATTTCTCGCCGCGAAACTTGAAACATCTAACCTTTCCCTCACTTGAAACGGCGGTGAGAGGCTGCTTGCATATGGTTCACAGACCTTCTACCAGTATATTTCACGTTCTATTCTATCTTCAAGTATTTATGTCACGCTAAACTTGTTAATAATGGCTGTGTCGCTATCGAGGTACATAACACGCCTTTTATATCAGCGTATGAGTGATTCGTATGTAACTTGCGGTATGTTGACTAGGCATGACTGAATCTAGTTGCATTTAGTCTCGTGTTGTGTCTCCGTATCTACTTTTGTCGAGGTTAGCGTAGAAGTTGTGGATGTTTCTTGCCTCCGCCGCTGTCTCATCCAGAACTGCCAAAATATCGTATTCAGCACATTGTACTATCCGTTTTCTGACCCATAGCTATTACAGAAAAAGGAAATAACGAACACTTTTAACAATAACTTCATTTAGATGTCATTATTTGTGTGGGCATAACAGTTTTGGGTCTGAAACTGATAAATCCAGTGGTCTAAGTACGACAATCTGGCACCGCTGGTCTCATCCGCATCGCTCGAAACACCGGTGCTTCGCTAGGGAATGCGTGTTGAACCTCACATATTTGACAAGGCTTCCGTATGGGTTTGGGGCATTTCCAGGGGTTCTATTATGACCCCGGTGGTAGTTTGACTTATTCAGTACCATGAGCGTAAAGAAACACTTATGAAAACCCAATTAATCTCCTTTTGTAGTGAGAGGCGTGAGCGGTTGAGAATATAAATCTATATAAGTCGCATTATAAGACATTTCGTCGCCCAAGAACACATATTTGACAAGGCTTTCGTAGGAGTTGTGGGCATTTTCAGTGGTAGTCTTATAACCCTGGTGGTAGTTTGACCCTTCTTCTGTACCGTGAACCTTAAGAAACACATATTTGACAAAGTTTTCGTAGGAGTTGTGGGCATTTCCAGTAGTAGTTTTATGACCCTGGTGGTAGTTTGACCCTTCTCCTGTACCGTGAGCCTTAAGAAACGCATATTTGACAAGGCTTTCGTAGGAGTTGTGGGCATTTCCAGTAGTAGTTTTATGACCCTGGTGGTAGTTTGACCCTTCTCCTGTACCGTGAACCTAAAGAACACTCATTAGAACCTGACTGACCCCCTCTTAGACCTTTATAAATAGTTGGTATGAGAAACGAAAGTGTCTTATTATACCAACCTAACGTGCCTGTGAGTGCAAGGCGTATTTGGATGACTGACTTCGTGGTCTCTTATGGATTTTCAATGACGGGCGAGCTGAATGATTTTGAGCCTGGTGTCCGGTTCATCCCGCCTTTTATAGTCACGGGGGGCGGGGCGTCGGGGCGGGGCAAGGGGGGCGAGCTGACTTCACCGTCCCCGAGGCCTGCCAGCACTTCCGTCACTCCCTCTCTTCCCCTCCTTCTCCTCTTCCTCCTCCTCCTCCTCCTCCGTCTTGGGCGCCGGCCAGAGAGAGAGCCAAGGCAGTAGACGAAACATATAGAGAAAGACTAAATTGGATATGGAGTTGATGATATTTTGAGAGAGAGAGAGAGAGAGAGAGAGAGAGAGAGAGAGAGAGAGAGAGAGAGAGAGAGAGAGAGAGAGTTATAGGGACAGGAAGGAAGGAAGGAAGGGAAGGAGGGAGGGAAAGGGGGGGACAGCTGGCTACCCTCACCTCTACTTTGCTAATTTTGTAACAGGCTACGAGAGAGAGAGAGAGAGAGAGAGAGAGAGAGAGAGAGATTGTTACACTGGTGGCAGCGGTGGGATACAGAGAGAGAGAGAGAGAGAGAGAGAGAGAGAGAGAGAGAGAGAGAGAGAGAGAGAGAGAGAGAGAGGAATTTGATGTCAGGGAGAGGAAAAGAAAAAAATGAAATGCGTTGAAAGAGAAGATGAAAATTAGTCAACTGAGGGAAGAAAAGGAAAAGGACAAAAATGACTACCCATGAAAATGATAAAAAATGCAATAGATGAATGAAAATATGAAGGTTCCAATTGATTCCATTCCACGAAGAAGATGAAGGAAAGGAAATAATAATAATGAAGTTTCTGGCATCTATAAACTCACCAAATCTATACGTAGCAAAAAATCAAGAAGGAAAAAAAGAAAAGCAGGAAATGAAGAAGGAAAAAAGAAAAGCAGGAAATGGAGAAGGAAAAAAGAAGATGGGAAATTGAGAAGGAAAAACGAAAATGGAAAATTGAGAAGGAAAAAGAAAATGGGAAATTAAGAATGAGAAAAGAAAATGGGAAATTGAGAGGGATAAAAGAAAATGAGAAACTGAGAAGGAAAAAAGAAAATGGGAAACTGAGAATGAAAAAAGAAAATGAGAAACTGAAAATGAGAACGAAAATGGGAAACTGAAAGATAAAAGAAAATGGAAAATGAAATAAGAAAATGGGAAATCGAGAATGAAAAAAGAAAATGGGAAACTGAGAAGGAAAAAAGAAAATGGGAAACTGCATCTATCCCTTACGATATCCTTAAATGCTCTAATACATGAAAATCAATCTTATTTATTTATTTATCTATTTTTACAACACATTTCCAGGATCCACATGAAATATAATCGTAAATTTCTCCCCTTTTAGACATAAGATTTACATAGTATTGCAATAGTATTAAAATTATGTATACTATCTTAGTGATGACCTGTTCCTATAGTAATCATTATAGTGACTAGTTGAAATATACATTATTTTAAAGCACCTTAGATATTGTGTTTAAATATAGAGATCATTTAATTCCTACTAGATATTCCATTGACCTATACGTGGATGATAGATTTTGGGGTAGTTTGCAGGTAATATTTTTTTTATAATAGTGCTTAGTTTGTATCCCTAGTGTAAGTACCTTTGATATTGTGTTATATATAGAGATAATTAAATTCTTACTAGATATTGCATTGACCTATACTTGAATGATAGATTTTGGGGTAGTTTGCAGGTAATATATTTTTTATAATAGTGCTTAGTTTGTATCCCTAGTGTAAGCACCTTAGATATTGTGTTATATATATAGAGATAATTAAATTCTTACTAGATATTGCATTGACCTATACCTGAATGATAGATTTTGGGGTAGTTTGCAGGTAATATTTTTTTTATAATAGTGCTTAGTTTGTATCCCTAGTGTAAGTACCTTAGATATTGTGTTTAAATATAGAGATCATTTAATTCCTACTAGATATTGCATTGACCTATACCTGAATGATAGATTTTGGGGTAGTTTGCAGGTAATATTTTTTTTATAATAGTGCTTAGTTTGTATCCCTAGTGTAAGTACCTTAGATATTGTGTTATATAAATAGAGATCATTTAATTCCTACTAGATATTCCATTGACCTATACTTGAATGATAGATTTTGGGGTAGTTTGCAGGTAATATTTTTTTTATAATAGCGCTTAGTTTGTATCCCTAGTGTAAGTACCTTAGATATTGTGTTATATATATAGAGATAATTAAATTCTTACTAGATATTGCATTGACCTATACTTGAATTTATTTAGATACTTTGCAGGTCATATTTTTTTTATAATGGCGCTTAGCTTGTATCTAGTGTTAAGTTGTCACCCCACATTGTCGATTTTGTACGAGTGCGTTAACCTGACATAGAGAGAAAAGATGATGACCATATGTTAGTTAAGTCTTTAGTGAGTTAGTGAATGTTTCCCCTTCTGTCTCTCTCCGGCATATGACCACAGATGTTGCGCCGACTAAACAAAACTTTCCTAGTGATTATGTATTAGAAGGTTGTTTGAATATATGATAGAAAGCAGAAGTTAGACTGAAATATAGAAAGATGTTGAAAAAATGATTATATTAGACTGTTATTTAGTGTGTTAGTTAATGATCATGTGTTAGTAGGTTTGAAGAGTTAGTCGAAAGTAAAATTAGACTGGAATGTAGAAAAATGTTAGTCGCCAGTAGAGCCCAATCTCTCACACACACACACACACACACACACACACACACGCACATACACGCACACACCGCCTCTAGTCACCCCCAAGAGTAAGTAGAACCGTGTGGTGATTTTATTTTCATTTATTTCTCTCCCTTCGTGACCCGCAGAAATGTCACCCACTCGGCAGATCATTTTTTAAGTACGTAATTCATCTTGAGAAATTATAAGTTATGTCATTGATAATCTGAAGTGAATTGTATAATGGTGTTGTTTTGCTTTAGTTTATCTTTCAATTTCAACGTTTTTTCTTACACTGAGTCTTCCATATCTCCGTTTTCTATATACTCTTTTTCTTTTTCTCTCCATCTCCTCCTCCTCCTTCTTTTTCCTCTTCTCCTTCTACTTCTTCATCTACTTTTTCTACTCCTCATTGTTCATCCAAATCTCCTCTTCCTTTTCCTTCTTCTTTTTCTTAACATCATCTTCATTTTCTCCTTCTTCTATCTCTTTTCTTTATTAAATTTCATCCAATTGCATTTTTTCTCCTACTCCTCTTCTTCTACTCCTTCATCTCCTTTTTCTACTACTCATTATTCTTCCATATCTCCTCCTCCTTCTCCTTCATCATTTTCCTTACATCATCTTCATATCCCCTTCTTCTTTCTCTTTTCTTCCTTTATTAAATTTTATCTGATTGCATATTTTCGTATCTGCCGAGCGCGTGTCATTTTGATATTCTTCCGGGAACATCTCAAAATTATCCCTGGTGATAATTTTGAATCTTCCCTCAGTCTCTGGTTTGGGAAAGACACACATTTTCATTTACCACCTCTGCTGTTCCTACCATTACTATTATTACTATTATTTTATCTAACGCGATTATCATATGATTTTGAATGACCTGTTTGTTTACTTTTAATTTCCGAAGGTTGGTTTTTTTCTCTCCTTGAATGCCGGTCTCTACGATGACATGGTGTTCCTGTTCCCTTTTAATGTTTTACTCTTTAATATTATACTCTATGTGCTGAGCTATTCTGGTGGTGATTAAAAACTCGTATTTTGTAACGGTATCAAGATTAAAATTATATACGATGAGTGCCTGATAAATTTCGCTCATATTAAAACCACATAAGCTTCTAATACACTCAGTTCTGATGGTGATGAAAAAAAGACTCATATTTGTAAAGGTATCAGGATTAAAATTATATACAAAAAATGCTTGATAAATTTCGCTCATACTAAAACCACATATGCTTCAAATATATTCACTTCTGATAATGATGAAAAAAAAAACTCATTATTTTAAAGGAATCAGGGTTAAAAATATATAATTAAAATCCCTGCTAAATTCCGCTCATATTAAAACACATCTTCAAATACATTCAGTTCTAAGGGTCATCATTCTCTCCTTGTGGAAGACCATATATAAGCATTTCTCTTAATACCGCAAATAAGGCAAAAGTCTAGGAACGCAAGACCTACGATACATAGCTTCCATAAAATAGAAAGCAAAATTCCACCCAAAATTGACCTCTCTTTTGGCTTCTCTACTTTTATCATTTATAGGAGCAGCAAGTAGTGTTTTTTATTATTATTATTATTATTATTATTGCCCTTGAGCCGTATCCTCTAATGTAAAAACTGAAATGGATACCGAGAGAGTTCACTGTTTTGTTACGAGAGAGGTGCCGTTGCGCTCCCTCTCGTCCTCACCAGAATAGCTTGTATCCTCGTGTCCTCCGAGTCTCTCTCATCATGCGGTTAGCGCCCTAAACGTGGCCTTCGCATGACTGACACTGACTCGGAAACAAACACACTTCTGCATTATATTTATTTGACCTGATAAATATGCAATGTTTAAAACTGGTTATGACGTACCACATGTTTCTTGCGCTAAATAATCAATGTTTGTGCGGAGAAAAGTATATTACGCAAGGCCGCTACTGTGGATAAGACATATTTATTTGACCTGATAATTATGCAATGTTTAAAACTGGTTATTACGCTAAATACTAATCAATGTTGGCGCTGGGAAAGTACTACGCAAGGCCTCTACTGCCGATAAGACATATTTATTTGACCTGATAATTATGCAATGTTTAAAGCTGGTTATGACATACCACATGTTTCTTGCGCTAAATAATCAATGCCGATAAAACTGAAGTAAATTGATATATTGTTTACATACTGTGTCTACGCATCTCAAAGTCTACCTCATGTGAAAAATCAGACAGTATTTTGAATTACAACTTTTAAGACAATTAGTATCATCTTTAGTCATATATATTTAAGTTTACGATACATCAATAAAGTAATAAAGCAAAATTAAATAGATTAAGTAAAAGTAAGTATAGTAATAAAAAAATAAAGTATAGTAATGAATTTTAACTTGGAAAATCGATTTAGACGTAAAACTTGTCCTTTTAATTCTATGATATTTTAAACTAAGGCGATTTTCAATTTTAAAAAATCTATTCCTTTGACTTTACCTAAAAAATCTTAAAATACATGACCTTAACTTGAGTATAAACAGTAATAAATACATTCTTTTTAATTCATTTATTAGACATACGATTCAAGGCTTGTCGAGATGACTTACAAGGTCTCGAAAGGGTCACTCACTCAGCATCTCGTAAATAAAACAAACAAGATAACTACCCGTATTGACGTAAACGAAGCAACTATTCTTTTTTTTCTAATATTACTCATGGTTTGCATTGACTCACTCATTACTCTTCTGGACTCACTGGTTGTTTTTATTATTATTTTGTGTCTCACCACGTAATAATTTTCATAGTTCAAAAGAATTACGTGAGTGATGACGAACTGAACTAAAAAAAAAAAAAATCACATCTCAATTTTTTCCACATTAACAGAAGAGATCTTATTACGCACACACGCACACATACACACACACACACACACACACGCACATACATACACAGAGTGGGCCGTTCAGAGCCTCCTGTGTATGTGTGTGCATGTGTGTGTGTATGTGTGTGTAGGGTACGCTCACAAACTCACACACACACACTAGTCGGAAAAAAATAAGTGTGTGTGCGCGGGTCTGTGAGTACATCCTCGCTTATGTGCGCGTGTAAACCTCTGTGTGTGCGCTACTCTGTACTAACCGTGTGTGTTTTTCCATCTCGGTTTCAGCCGCTAAACTCCCCCCCTTCACCCCCTCAACAACAACAACAACAACAGCATGTCTTCTGACGAGGAGGAATACAGGTAAGGTACAGGTAACATGCACACACACACACACACACACACGCACACTGACACGCACATACTGACAAGCGCACTATGCCCAACAGATTTCAGTTTTATATGTGCAAGAATGATTAATTTTCGACCATATAGAAACACACACACACACACACACACTCACTCACTCACTCACACACACACACACACACACACACACACACACACACTCACACACTCCAAAAATAAAAGGTTCAGAAGTTATTATCAGACAGAGAACAACTCTATCCACTTACTATCAACTCTTTCAAAGTTTATATATATCCAATCTCTCAAACACATTTATATATATTTCCAAACACAAGCATGGTAAAGATAAGGACGATTAGGATATGTATAGGCTACAGGATGTGTTTGTTAGTTTGTACGCGTCTTTCTGTTTAGTACGCATATCAGAAATTAAATATTGGACCTCGGAAATTTTGGTCGAGTCGTGAAAATGAACGGAATGTCGGAATATATGGATAAAAATTGATTTCGACGGTTAGATTATTTTCATTGCTCGACGTAATTTTCCAGAGCAGTTTATATTCTTTTCTGGTTGTATTAAAAAAGAAGGAAGTGTATAAATTCTCAAACATATCCCAAATAAAAAAAAAAATCTATTAATGCATTAGTCTACGTTAAAAGGCCAAGGTTTTCTCTCTCAAGGTGACACCACAGAAAATCGACAACGAAGGGGGAGACTTACCAAGAAGGAAGGTGCACTATTACCTCTATTAATGCCTCTATTTTCTCCCCTTTTCCCTACATGTTAAAAAAAGCAGCTCAGAGGAAGAAGCCACCACCATGTCTGACGAGGTATTACGGATTGACGCTTCTTCTCTCTCTCTCTCTCTCTGTTCTCTCTCTTTAATTCCTCTTCCGTTTCCTCTTAATCATATTCAACGTTCGTGTCTCTCGTTGCCGACGCTAAAAACTCTAAAACACTCACCAATATATTTTAGTAGCAATGTGATAAGATATGCTCGGAGTATGTTAGCTGTCCCATATGCAGTATTTCAATTGGTATCAGTGTTAAGGGAAAAATAACCTTTACAATGAAGCTTAGGAATAAGATTTAAATATACCGCTTGAGTTTCATCCATAAGAATTTTCATGTAATTTTCTGCATTTCATTAGCTTTTTATATCATTTTTCCTGCACTTCTGACTTGATGATTACAATTTCTCATCACAATTTCCGGGAATGAAGCTGAAATCCATCAATACCTTTTTTCATCGCTAAACTTTTTTCATATAATTCCCCGCACTTGAGGCGTCAAACAGTTATTATTTTCTTATTATTATTTCCCTGCCGTAAGAAATCACATAGTTTTTTCTCTATCACAGTTTCCAGCTTTCAAGAATTTATACTATTGCAAATCTCACATCATCGGAATCTGATAACAAACTCCTATAACCATATTGTCAAGGAAAGAATATGCCCGTCCTTCTTTAGGCAGTAGACAAATTTTATGCTTAACCTAAATTTTCTGAGTACGCATTTTTTTCCCTAATATAGTCACCAATTGGACTGTTGCATATGGGCGGTCAGACACGCGCTAATATTAGACCTAGGTGTGTGCGTAATTGCTTTAGTGAACGTGAGAGTCAGTTTTCACGAGATGACAGACAGACAGACAGACACACAAAGGTAAGATGAGGTACAACGTGCATTGTTTTTATGATCATTTATTTTGTCTCACCCACGACTGACCTTTTCCAGAATGAGGTGGATTAACAAGTGAGGTATTAATGAGTTTTTTGTTGGTTACGGGAGCTTTTTGATTTATTTTACGTATTATTTTGGTGTTTACTTTAACGATGCCAATATTCTGAGCCTTCTGACGCTATATGAAGCTTTACTAACATGTTTTATTTTGGTTTTATTTTCAAAGTTTACAAGTATATGATTTACTGAGGATAACACAAGAAATTATACGCAGTAGCTTCGTTTCACCGCAAAGACGTGTCCACTTACCACACTGGGAAAAGTAAATGAGAAATATGGTAAGTACTTTCGTATATTACATCTTCAGAGGCCACTTACTGTACTTACTTATTATATTTCTTGTCTTTTCCCAGTGTGGTAAGTTTAGACATGAAAGTAAAGATATGAATTAGTTTTACGATCCCAGTACGCTCCTTTTCTTAAAATTAAAAAACTCGTAACTGGGACGATCAAAACTCTCGCTGTCTCCTATGTCATGTTAATTTTATGATCCCAGTACGCTCCTCTTCTTAAAATTAAAAAACTCGTAACTGGGATGCTCAAAACTTTCACTGTCTCCTATGTCATGTTATTTTACGATCCCAGTACGCTCCTTTTCTTAAAATTAAAAAACTCGTAACTGGGATGCTCAAAACTTTCACTGCCTCCTATGTAATGTTATTTTACGATCCCAGTACGCTCCTTTTCTTAAAATTAAAAAACTCGTAACTGGGATGCTCAAAACTTTCACTGCCTCCTGTGTCATGTTATTTTACGATCCCAGTACATTCCTCTTCTTGAAATTAAAAAACTCATAACTGGGATGCTCAAAACTTTCACTGTCTCCTATGTCATGTTATTTTACGATCCCAGTACGCTCCTTTTCTTAAAATTAAAAAACTCGTAACTGGGACGCTCAAAACTCTCACTGCCTCCTGTGTAATGTTATTTTACGATCCCAGCACGCTCCTCTTCTTAAAACCAAACACCTTGTAACTGTAATGATCAAAACTCTCATTCCCTCTTGTGTCGCAAAAAAAAAATCATGGAAATACTAAAATGACGAAAAAGTCTTAAAAATTACGGAACCTCTCGCCATCCTCAGTAAAGAGTCTCAAGCCAGCAAACACGACTGACGGAGACGAGACTTAATTTTTACATTCGTGACCGCCAGCTTTTGCTTACGACCCAAACACCTCACAACACATTTTACAATATTCCTTCACCTTTCTTTTGCATTTTACCATCTTTTTTTATTTAACTCGCTTTTTCCTTTCAGCTGATGCCAAATACCTCCCACCTATGTTGTATTCTTCATTATAGGCCTAATTTTATATTGACGCAAGGGTTTTATTTATTTCCTCGGCACTTTCATAGATAACGCAGCCCTTTTTTTTTCTCTTTTCCTCGTTCTTTTCTTTCGTTCTGGCTTTGGCTTTCCCTCGCCTTGGCAGAGCAGAGTCACGGCCTGCTGGTGTTGGCTCTGAGAAAATTATCCATCCTTTGGTTTCTTATGTATAGCGAGAAATCAGGAGTTTTTAGCGATAACGTCAGTAAGTTGAAATGCGAATAACTGGAAATTTTATGGAAAGTTCAGTATCGGTTTTGTTCTTTCATTCCTTTCATTCTTTTCATTATTTGTTGTTACGTTTGAAATTAAAAAGTTAAGATGATACATTTGAAGATGCACAAGGCTCGGATGATTGAGTCCAGACGTGAATGATTGTAAATTTTATGCAAAGTTAAGTGTCAGTATTCCTTTCGATCTTTCATTCCTTTGATTCTTTTTGTTACTCATTGTTATGTTTGAAATTGAAAAGTTAAGTTGATAAATTTGAAGATACACAGGGCTCGGATGATTGAGTCCAGACGTGAATGATTGTAAATTTTATGCAAAGTTCAGTGTCAGTATTCCTTTCGATCTTTCATTCCTTCTATTCTTTTTGTTATTCATTGTTATGTTTGAAATTGAAAAGTTAAGATGATAAATTTTAAGATACAGAGGGCTCGGATGATTGAGTTCAAAACCAGCACCAGCAGACCCTTGTTTTACTGATGGCTAAGAAGGTCCGCCACTCCTCACCTCTCCTTCAGAAACTCCTCCTTCACGAGTCAACATTTGATAGTTTACGCAGCCAATCACTTAGAGGAAATTTCGACCGCTTCCGTACCCAATTCAGTATTTGATATAGTTACCCCAGTTGCCGACTCCAAAGAAACTGTGCTATATTCCAGTTAGCTTTGAGAACAAGTGAAATAAAAGAAAGATAAATGCCTTGATCAAATGAACCAAGCAAGTGACAAACTGAAACAACGTGGAACAAATCAACTAAATTTACATAGATTTAAAAAGACATTCACACCACCGATAAGCGATAGATAAGCCCTTGATTAAAAGAGATGAGCGGAACACAAAGAAGCTGTTAAACTGAAGCAGAGGCGAGGAGAAGGTGCGGCAGGGGCGGTACAGAAGGGCAGGGTGGCAATGCATGACGGAGGGGAGTGGTGTGACCTTTGACCTAATATGTGTGTTGTGGTGGGCCTGCAGCAGCGAGGAGGAGTCCAGCGAGGAGGAGGAGGACCCAGCGGCCGTAAGTCGAAGCTAAACTAACCCACTCAACCACTACCACACGCCTTGGGCTCGGAGAGGTGGCGCAACCGTAAAATTTGATACCTTGTGGATGGGACCGTGTGAGTTACCCTTCGGATGTCGCTTAGAGGAGGAGGAAGAGGAAGATAGTGAGGAAGAGAAGTGAGAGTGAGTAAAATATGCTCCTCCTCCTCCTCCTCCTCCTCTCTTCTCCTTCTTTCCTTCCTTCTCTTCTACCCATCTCCTTCCTTTTCTTAATTTCCTTCTCTTACTTCATCCTCCTCCTCCTCCTCCTCTCCTTCCTTCCTTCCTTCCTTCCTTCCTTCTCTTCTTGCGTTTCTTGATTTCCTTCTCTTTCTTCATCCTCCTCCTCCTCTCCTTCCTTCCTTCCTTCTTTCCTTCTCTTCTTGGGTTTCTTAATTTCCTTCTCTTTCTTCATCCTCCTCCTCCTCCTCCTCTCCTTCCTTCCTTCTCTTCTTCCTTCCTTCCTCAAGCGACGTATTTTCAGGGGTAGACACACATGGCATATTCAGAAGGTTTTTATTTATTTATTTTATTTATTTATTTATTTTTTATTTTATTTTATTTTTATTTATTTATTTTTTTTTTTTTTTTATTCTCGCGTTGTGTTGCCTCTCCGCCCGCCCATAGTTTTCCCTCGACGCCTCGGCCTTCCACGGAAACACTCGTAATAATAATAATAATAATAATAATAATGACGATAATGATAATGATGATAGCCGAGTCATTTCTTTCCTATGTCGAGCGCTTGAGAATACGTATCAGAAGAGGCTATTAAATCATTTTCCTCATCGTAACGTCATTTGGTTTCGATCATTTGCTTTTCGTAATATAGAATCTCCTCTTCGGAATATTAAAAAAAAAGTATATTGGTCCGGGAATTCATTTTTGAACGTGCAATTTTGTCTTCGTAATAATCGAAAAAGTTAAATTGTCGTTTGCTGTTTGTAATGTAGAATCTCCTCTTTAGAAATTTTTAAAAAAGTTGTATTGGTCTCGGGAATTAATATTTTAATGTATAATTTTCTTTTCGGAATATTAGAGAAAAGTTAAGTTGCCGTTTGCTTTTCGTAACGTTAAACTTTCTCTTCGGAATGTTAAAAAATGTTATATTGGCCTCTGGAATTCATATTTTAACGTAATATTTTAATTTCGGAATGTTCAAAAAAGTTAAATTGGTCCAGGAATTCACTTTGTAACGTAGAATTTTCACTTCGTAATGTTCAAAAAATTATATTGGCTCGGGAATTCATGTTTTAACGTATGATTTTGTCTTCAGAATGTTAGAAAAATTAAAAGGGTCCAGGAATTCACTTTTTAACTTATTTTCATTTCGGAATATTTAAAAAAAAGTCATATTGGCCTCAGGAATTAATTTTTTTCTCTGGTTTTGAAGGTTTGCGACTTCGAGGGAAAACTACCTTACCAAAAACACACCTAAGTTAACCATCAAACTTATATTCACTCTTCAAACAATTCTCTAAGTACACTTCAGGCCTTCAGCACCAGCAATAACAAATAACGTAAACATACAGAACCATTTTTAATCAATTTTCTCAGACTGCAAAAATATATCAAAGTTTATAAGTCAAGTAAAATGTCAATATCAATACTCTTTTTTTTCTTCACCCAAGTCATGTATAGAGGACCCTAGTGATGACTGTGATAACCTCAATTTTTATACCTTACAGCCATTCTTTTGGTCAAGGGTAACGTGTGTGTGTGTGTGTGTGTGCGTGTTAGCGCATAGCCGAGTGACCGTCTTAGCGTAGCCTCGTAGCTTGCAGAGAGCCATGAGCGTATATACCGTAGCCACCCATACTCGCAGTAGAAGTAGTGTCTCGCTTATGAATATATACGAAAAAATTAGATTCACTTTATAATTTTCATTTATACAATCGATTAAGTTTTCCCTCCATTCTCTCCCTGTCATGAATACAACTAGAGACTTGCCTGATGAAATATACATATCCGTACCCATAGCATTAGTCGTAGTTTGTTCACGGATATAAGAATTCAAAGTAGCTTTATCCGATTCCCTTTTTTTGTGAGAGTAAATATTCCAAAAGCTCCCTCGTAGTTGCTGTGATATATTTTACGTTGGTGGGTGTTCATGGCATCCTGGTTACCCTTACGCCCGGCCCGAGTGTGTGTGAGTGCTGTATGGTGTTTGGGGTATAAGAGTATGTTATGTCGAGTCTCGTAGAAGAGTGCCTAGTAGAGAGATGTTACGTAGAAGAAACTCGTAATCTAGGAAAAAGAAGATGCGATGTCGAGTCTCTTAGAAGAATGTCAAGTAGAAAAATGTTACGTAGACGAATCGCATAATGTAGAAAAAAACAAAAAGACGTGATTTCGGGTCTTGTAGAAGAATACCGCGTAGAAAAACGTTACGTAGATGAATCGCGTAATGTTTTATTTATATTTTCTTTCTCTATTGGATATTTTTCTATCGCATTGGAAAATATTTGACCGATATTTAATTCACCGTTCTTGTTTTATATGAGTTTCCGTTTTATTTTTATTTTCTTTCTCTATCGGATATTTTTGTTTTGCGGCAGAGTCAAAATTATCGCTTTTCAATCTCACTTCGGAAAATATTTGACCGATATTTAATTCACCGTTCTTGTTTTATATGAGTTTCTGTTTTATTTTTATTTTCTTTCTCTATCGGATATTTTTGTTTTGCGGCGGAGTCAAAATTATCGCTTTTCAATCTCACTTCGGAAAATATTTGACCGATATCGTATTTATTTCACCGGTTTTGTTTTATTTGAGTTTCTGTTTTTATTTCATTTTCCGTTTCAATTTCCACTACAAAACAGAAACACTATCCTCCCCCTTCAGTAAACCCTCGCAGACCCCTTCAGTACGTAAACACCAACAGTCACATTAAACATTCTTCCGTCTACATCAAGGAACACGTTATTTTATTTCCACTCCCTCCATTAATTTCAATACATTCACTCCGAGCTTGAGTGAACGGTACATTTTGGTCTCTGTTTTCCCCCCCAAAGCACGTATATACAACCTTGATTTACCATGACAGTCTAACAGTTAATATCTTCAACGGATGTCCGAGCGATCCCTGTATACTGTTTCCTCCTCTCTCGGAACAGTACCAATCTCAGGACTGTTCTTTACACACACGGTTTACGATGATAACCCGCCCCAAACCAAGATTAACCATTACGTGTGTTGCATCTACACGGCCGTCCCATGTGTCTTTGCTACGGCGACACATCCATATAATTCTGGACTTGGTGTTGTCTTGAATCCATCCCTTCGTTTTACAACCTGGATGATTCACAATGCAACCGTACTCGAATGTAGACGGTACTTCTTCCTCTTCTCTATCTCTGTCGATATTCCAACTGTCTCATGAATGGAGGTGAATGTGTGTATGAGTGTATGTGTGTATGTATGTGTGTGATCATGCATACGTACAGACACAGAAATGCATGAGAAAAACCACTTTTTATCTATCTCCTCAAGACCAGTAGATAGACAAAGTATGAAAGCAGAAACCCTCAAATCTTCACCAGTCTATATACTCTTATCCAACCCCTGTGAATGTGTATATGTGTGTGTGTTCACCGGAGGGCGTGGGGTGGAGGTGAGGGTGCCGTGAAGGGCCGCCCACACCTCGCCCCATGCCTAACACCCTTCCCGCCCTCTTTCTCTCCCACAGAGGGCCAAGGCGGCTGAGGTACTGGCCAGACAGAAAGCTTTGGAAGTATGTGGATTGTGTGTTCCTACTAACAGCACGGGGGTGACTGGCCTAGCTATGCCCGACCGAGGGAAGAGGTTTTATTCGGTTAGGGATTTTTATATAACGTAAACAGAGATCGTAGGAGTTGATATTAAAGTTAACGGAGATAGAAAAGTTGTATTGAAAAGGTTAAGTAGCTATACCCTGCCCGACCGAGGGAAGGGATCATTTTCATTTAGGGTTTTTTATGTAACGTAAACTAAACAGAGATCGTAGAAGTTAATATTAAAGTTAATGGAGATTGAAAAGATATATTATAAAGGTTATTTGCTTAGGTCTTTCCCAGCCTGATTGAGGGAAGGCATTCACTTAGTCTTTCTATATAATGTAAAGAGAGATAGAGAAGTTATTTAAAAAGACGACTAGAATTGTTTCTCGTAAAGCTCGTAAAGTCTTCTCTGTAACGTAACATAAATGAAGATTGAGAAATTAATGTTATAGAAATTACTCCTAGGATTGATTCTCTTAAAGCTCAGAAAGTAAATGAGGATAAAGATATTGTATTAGAGGTGATTATAATTGTTTTTCATAAAGACCGTAAAGTTAGTGAAGTTTAGGGAATTATATCAAAGAAGTTATTATGATTTAAAGCTCATAAAGGTAATTCTATAACCTAAAGTAAATGAACCTAAAAAAATCATCACACAGCTTGGTTCTTATTGATTCTTAAAGTTTCAAAAGTGTTGGATATTTAGTTTCTTTCAAATGATTTCTGTAAGAGTAATTGAAAGTGTAGGTGATTTGCCATAGAGTTTTTTTGCATCTGGGAAAATATCAAGTCATGTTGTTGTAGAAGCTCACTGGAGGATCATTTCAGTGAGTTGTCTGCTTCAGTAAAGGTTCATTTTAATTTCCATCCAAAGTAAAGTAACGTCAGTTCAATATAAAAATCAACTAAAATATTTTCATGAACCCAGAAAAAAAAGTTAGGTAATATTTTGGAAAGGTAAACAATTTGAAGGTTAGGGAGAGAAATCATTAATTTATCTAGCCGAGCAATTTAATAATGAACAAACGTCTATTAAGCTAAGGCCCCACAGCCACCATGAGGTCACGTGACGTCATGCGGGTCTTGTGAGGTCAAAGGTCAACCCGCCAGCACCCCGAGTCTTGGTAACACTGCCTGTCCGCCTGAGTACTGGGCGCCCCCACACACACGCCCTCCCACGCCTATCGTACCTCGCCCCCGCCTGGCCGCCACTAGTCTGATGCGCTGTTCACCCCCCCTGAGCTCGGGACTAAGCCAAGGACAGTGTCGGGCACAGTCACCATGTCCAGTCTATACTCCAATTAATCAGTCGCTGCTTCCCTGTTTCAAATACGTATACCAGGGATAAATTACTCACTGGAAAATTGGGTCGTAGAAATTTTAATCTCAAAATAGACTTTGGGTATAGTCGCCATTTCCCAAGTACGATTTCGAGAACTCGTATCGCGGGAAAAAACGCTCGCTGGGAAATTGAGTCGTGAAAATGTGAACCTCAGGCAAAATGTCGAGTGTTAACCATTCTCCATTTTGATTCAAGTTCATTTTCAATGTACGAAATTATCCAAGCTTTATTTTTACGGTTGTATGAGTTCTAAAAATGGAATCGTCTTTGGGAATGTGTGATGATACCCTCCCGTCCCTCCCCCTCCTTAAGCCCCGGACCGAGCATAACCCCCAAGCCAGGGAGGAGGCGTAACACACATCAGCCGTGGCCTACGTGTGGCTTGGTAATGCCTCACAGCCTGGGCGGTGCGGCAGGATCAATGGGCCGTGCGGACAGGGCCACACCTCCCCCTCGGTGGCCGCCAGGCGATGGACGGACGCGGGGCACCCTAGTCACCTCCCCCGCACCCCGTCATGCCCCCCCACCCTGCCCCGGCCCCAGAACATGCCCCGTCGCACAGCCTTCCCATATGTCACTAATGGTTTTTTTTTTCTCTTGGGTTCTGTGGTGGCGTGTCTGTTATTCTGCAGCCTCTCTGGTGCCGTAAGTTCACCTGTCTGTGGGGGTGCTAAGCGAGGTGGTCCAGTGGGTTGTATAATGGTTCACAGTCTTTTTGTTCCATCTCTTAAACATATGAGTCCTTTCTATCACATGAGTTTTTCTTCTTTGTTTCAGTAAGAGAGAAATGTCGGATTTACGTATATCAATTCATAGTTTTCCGTTCATCCTCTTCAGAATTCGAGTACTGTCTATCGGTCATTATTTCCTCTTCAATAAGTACTCATGTTTGATAGCGAGAGAAATTGGTGTTTGTATCATTTTGGAGCCTCGTAGCGCTGTCCTGTAAGAGAATACGTAATGTCTAATGTGTTTTGTCAAAGTCACGATTAATCCTCACTCTGCTTATGTAAAAGGTTGAATATGTGATTGGATTAAGTTTCCTTCTTGTTACTTCCTCAATTTTTCATACACACATATTTCTTAGCTTCAGACATTTCAAAGGAAGGGTATTGTTGGAGTCATAATTTAATCCTCTCTCTGCTTATGTAAAAGGTTGAATATGTGATTGGATTAAGTTTCCTTCTTGTTACTTCCTCAATTTTTCATACACACATATTTCTTAGATTCAGACATTTCAAAGGAAGGGTATTGTCAGAGTCATAATTTAATCCTCTCTCTGCTTATGTAAAAGGTTGAGTATGTGATTGGATTAAGTTTCCTTCTTGTTACTTCCACAATTTTTCATACACACATATTTCTTAGATTCAGACATTTCAAAGGAAGGGTATTGTTGGAGTCATAATTTAATCCTCTCTCTGCTTATGTAAAAGGTTGAGTATGTGATTGGATTAAGTTTCCTTCCTTGTACTTCCTAAATTTCCGATACACACACACTTCTCAGCTTCAGATGTCTCAAAGGAAGTGTATTGTCAGAGTCGTAATCAATCCTCATTCAGCTTATATACGAGGTCGAATATGTGATTGGATTCAGTTTCCTTCCTGACACATCCTGAATCTTTGCTACACACATACAGTACTTCTTAGCTTCAGACATATCAAAGGAAGGCTCATCTCTCATCACCTTGCATTAATAAAGTTACGAAAGGCTAATGAACACGCAGGAAAAGTGTCCATTGATCTGTAAGTCAAGGCGTAGATTATGTGTTTCATCTTGACCCCCACAGACACCACTGAACTGCTCATTATCAGAGGCTGCAGCGGGGGCCAGAGGCGGGACCGGGGGGCAGTGCTGGGGTAGGGGAGCCGCCCCCCGCCACTCCATTAGTGTGGGGGGCCGTGGGGAGGGGCGCCCTCTCACCCGCCCCCCACACTCCCGGGGCGGAGGTCAGCTCGCACCCACCGCCCGGCAGGACAAAATTTAATGAAGATTCTTACTTTTTTTTATTTTTTTAAGAAATAATCAAAGGGCAACACTCTAAATAAAAGGCATACAACTCACTGCTCATTGTACCTTTTAAATTCCCATGAAAATTCCAATGCCTCTATTTTGTGAACTGGAATTTAAATAAGATCTTTTTGCGGAGTATAGCGAACACCAGTCAATTTACAAGCCCTGTGTCCGCTCTCTCGCACCAGTAAAAAGCATATCAAGTTTTATATTGGTCCCCAGCAATTCATGGATCTGTTCTCCCATTTCAATTTCCCTAAGATCTGTTTTTGCTGAGTATAGCGAACACCAGTCAATTTACAAGCTCTGTGTCCGCTCTCTCGCACCAGTAAAAAGGATATCGAGTTTTTCATTGGTCCCCGTGGCCGCGTCGCCCTCGTACCCTGCCTGGTGTGGGGTGCCCGCTGCCCGCCACCACTAGCTTAGCCTTCGCCACGCTTGCCTCATTCGTGGCGCACACAGCTACAACCCAAGTCACGGAACACATGTAGCTTTGCATTGCTCTAATTCCACACCACTCTTGGTTCCTGGTATTGTTAAGCTATGTTCGGCAACCCACCACGCGTCATTGAAACCGCCGCTCGGATGTTGGAAACTGCTCCGGAAAACTGTGAAGAGATATGAAAATGGAGTGTCAGAGCTTGGTATTCTTCGACGAGTTCATGTTCAATACCTCAGGCTAGTTTTCCAGGGTCATAAACTGCTCTGGAAAACTGTTTAGAGATATGAAAATGGACTATCAGAACTTGGTATTCTTCGACGGGTTCATTTTCAATATCTCAGGTCAGTTTTCCAGGGTCATAAACTGCTCTGGAAAACTGTTTAGAGATATGAAAATGGACTATCAGAACTTGGTAACATTTGACAAGCTCATTTTTAGTATCTCAAGTGAGTTTTCCAGGTCATAAACTGCTCTGGAAAACTGTTTAGAGATATGAAAATGGACTATCAGAACTTGGTAACATTTGACAAGCTCATTTTTAGTATCTCAAGTGAGTTTTCCAGATCATAAACTGCTCTGGAAAACTGTCAAAAGATACAAAAATGAGCTGTCGAAATGTGATAATCTTTGACAAGTTCATTTTCAATACCTCAGGCTAGTTTTCCAGGTCATAAACTGCTCTGGAAAACCATTTAGAGATATGAAAATTAATTGTCAGAACTTGGTAACATTTGACAAGCTCATTTTCAGTATCCCAAGTTGGTTTTCCGAGCCCCAAACTGCTCTGGAAAACCGTTAAGAGATACGAAAATAAACCTTCAGAACTTGGTATCATTCGACAAGTTCATTTTCAATATCCCGAATCGGTTTTCCGAGGCCCAAACTGCTCTGGAAAACCATTTAGAGATACGAAAATGAACGTCGGAACTTGGTAACATTCGACAAGCTCATTTTCAGTATCCCAAGTTGGTTTTCCGAGGCACAAACTGCTCTGGAAAACCATTTAGAGATACGAAAATGAACTGTCGGAACTTGGTAACATTTGACAAGTTCATTTTCAGTATCCCAAGTTGGTTTTCCGAGGCACAAACTGCTCTGGAAAACCGTTAAGAGATACGAAAATGAACTGTCGGAACTTGGTATTCTTCGACGAGTTCATTTTCAATATCTCAGGCTAGTTTTCCAGATCATAAACTGCTCTGGAAAACCATGTAGAGATATGAAAATGAATTGTCGGAACTTGCTATCATTCAACAAGTTCATTTTCAGTATCCCAAGTCGGCTTTCCGAGGCACAAACTGCTCTGGAAAACCATTTAGAGATATGAAAATGAACTGTCGGAACTTGGTAACATTCGACAAGATCATTTTCAGTATCCAGAGTCGGTTTTCCCGGTTAGTTTTCGGCGTGGGCATCGGTCGTAATGTCATGTGCGTGGGTTGCCGAGCGTTCTCCATTGCACGTGTGAGCCCCATATGACACTGTTTATTTATCCCTCTTAAGATGACTGCTAAGTATTGCCCCCCACCCCCAACCCCCAACCCTCCCCCCCCAGTTGTGTTTTGGGTTACGTAATGTTGATTTATTTATCCCGACAGTATATTTTTTTGGCTTTTTATATCTTAACCTCCTCCCCTGAATGTGGCACTTCACTAATGTCTATGTAATTATTGGTTTTTGATTTCTAATACCACACAAAAACCCTCTTTTCAAAATCAGTTCTTTCCAGCCCACCGCCATCTTCTCTCCTCACAAGATATACCTCCTCTATTTTTTATTTTTTTGTTTTGATAAATAAAAAGTCACGATGAGTCACTTAAATAATTCTTACAGTGCATTTAAGTCCAATAATTTATAAGTACAGTCAAAATCTTGCCCTTGACACTAGTGAGATCAGTCAAATACGAGCAAGTCAGTCAATGAGTCAATATCTCTAAGTCAGGTCACAGAGTATCAGAAGTCATTCAATCAGTCAAATCAGTATCTCTAAATCAGGTCACAAAATATCAAAACTCAGTCAATAGGTCAAATCAATCTCTAAGTCAGGTCACAAAGTATCAAAAGTAGTCAATAAGTCAGGTCACAGAGTATCAAAGGTCACACTGAAATCTAGAGTTTAAGTCCCCCAAGTCATGTCCCTTCAGTCAATTCTAAGATCAAAAAAAGTTAAGTTATGTAGCAATCAAGTTCCCCCCCTCGCCGCCCCCCTGGTGCGGAGACTGACCCCCCGACCGCTTGCAGGAAGCCAAGAGGAAGCAGGATGAGATGGACAGGAGGAAGGCCGAGGTGCGCAAGCGCCTGGAGGAGCAGAGCGCGAAGAAGGGCAAGAAGGGTTTCATGACCCCCGAGCGTAAGAAGAAGCTCAGGGTAAGTGTCGCAGAGCCTTGTGGAACTTCTGCTCATCAGTGACGTGTTTCTTGATATCAGTTTTTCTGTTTAGATTGGTAAAAACTTGTCTAGTACCTCTTCATTATTATCAGATCACTCAGCCTTTTGAATACTCCTAAATGTCACTACATACTTCACAATCTACGCCTCTTGCTCTCACATCCACGCACAACCTTCCGTCTTTCTCTCATTGCCATCAAATCACCAAGTTCTCTACGCAGTATTTATGTGATTCAAGAAAGCTAGATCACAACATACGAGCCATTCACACACTCACCAACACACACACACAAATGCAGAGCCCTCTAAAACTACAACTAGGTAAATACACACACACACACACACACACACACATACACTTCCTTCGTTCTTTCATCACTGTCAAATTACCAAGATTCATGAGGATCATTTAAGTAGTGCACCCACACTCCCCGACGCACACACTCTCACACGCCTCTCCACCTCCTCCCTCCCACAGCTGCTCCTGCGTAAGAAGGCCGCTGAGGAGCTGAAGAAGGAACAGGAGAGGAAAGCCGCTGAGAGACGCAAGATCATTGACCAGCGCTGTGGCCAACCCAAGAACCTCGACGGGGCTAATGAGGGTGAGAAGGGCGGAGGGAGGGAGGGAAGGAGAGGAGAGAAGAAGAGGAAACTGCGTATTGTAAGGAGGAGTTTTTAGCATAGGGAGTAGATAGGCCTGCTAGGATAGAGAGGCAGAGGAAGGAAGAGGAATTGAGCGGAAGGGAAATGAGAAATGGGACGAAACTGACGGATTGAGGAAAGGAAAATAACATTGACGGAAGGGAAATAAGAAAGGAAACCAAATAACTATAGAAGGCTTAGGGAGAAAGGAAGAGGAATTGAACGGAAGGAAATGAGAAATGAGAATCAATTGAGAGACTAAGGAAAGGAAAATAACATTGACAGAAGGGAAATAAGAAGGGAAACTAAATAACTATAGAAGGCGTAAGAGGAAAAGAGACTCAGAAGAAAGTATTTACGAAGGAAGAGGAATTGAGCAGAAGGAAATGAGAAACGCTGGATAAAGAAAGGAAGGGAAAAAATTGGAGATAAAGGATGATAGGGAAAGGAACGGAGGTGAAAACGAAGGGAAAGAAAGGGAGGAAGAAGCAAAGATGATGAAGAAAAAGAAGGAAAGAGAAGAAAATGAAGATGAAGAATGATAAGAGAAAGAAGGAGGGAAAGAAAGGGAGGAAGAGGCAAAATAGGATGAAGAAAAAGAAGGAAGAAGAAAATGAAGATAAAAAATGATAGGGGAACAAAGGAAGGAATAACCAAAAATAGATGAAAAAGAATATATAGAAAGTTAAAAATGAAAAGAAAGAAATAGCAAATATAAGAGAATCAGTATGATTAGGAAAACAAGCAGAGAGGTCAAAACAAAACCTTCTACTATTGCTAAAAGGAAAATATACATGGGAATCAATTTACAGGAAGCGGAAAACGGGATACCTAATTTTGGGACTTACAGACAAGAAACATAGACTGAAGCATTTAAATCTACACTCTCTAGAAAGGCGAAGGTTGCGAGGAGACTTGATCGAAGTCTGTAAATGGATGAAGGGTTTTAATAGAGGCGATGTCAATAAGATTTTGGTTGTAGAAGAGCCAGGTAGGACGCATAGGAATGGTTTTAAGTTAGACAAATTCAGATTCAACAAAGACATAGGCAAGAATTGGATCACCAGTAGAGCGGTGGATGAATGGAACAGGCTTAGCAGTCATGTTGTGGGTGCCAATACCATAGATACATTCAAGAAGAGGTTGGATAAAGTCATGGATGGTGAGGTAAGGTGGGGTTAGGATTACAGGAGCTGCCTTGTTGTGGGTGCCAATACCATAGATACATTCAAGAAGAGGTTGGATAAAGTCATGGATGTGAGATAAGGTGGGGTTAGGATTACAGGAGCTGCCTTGTTGTGGGTGCCAATACCATAGATACATTCAAGAAGAGGTTGGATAAAGTCATGGATGTGAGGTAAGGTGGGGTTAGGATTACAGGAGCTGCCTTGTTGTGGGTGCCAATACCATAGATACATTCAAGAAGAGGTTGGATAAAGTCATGGATAGTGAGGATACATTCAAGAAGAGGTTGGATAAAGTCATGGAGATAGTGAGGGGGTGAGTTATGGATTACAGGAGCTGCCTTGTTGTGGGTGCCAATACCATAGATACATTCAGGATGGTGAGGTAAGGTGGGGTTAGGATTACAGGAGCTGCCTTGTTGTGGGTGCCAATACCATAGATACATTCAAGAAGAGGTTGGATAAAGTCATGGATGGTGAGGTAAGGTGGGGTTAGGATTACAGGAGCTGCCTTGTTGTGGGTGCCAATACCATAGATACATTCAAGAAGAGGTTGGATAAAGTCATGGATGGTGAGGTAAGGTGGGGTTAGGATTACAGGAGCTGCCTTGTATAGACCGACCGGCCTCTTGCAGACTCCTTATGTTCTTATACATCATAATTTAATATATCCACTTAACTAACATTAGGATAAGAGGAATAGGCCTCATTTTATCTGGGTGTTTCCATTAGCCAGGATAACTAACACTAATGACTACCACCTTGCCTCCAGACCTCACCTCACCCTCTTAATCCCTCCCCTCAAACACAGCACAGGTCAACGGTACGAGTCTACGCAGCTGGCTTCTCAACTACCTTATATCATTTCTCTTATTCCCCCATCAATGTTTGCCTTGTTAGCCCTTATAGTCAATGTGTTTAGCCTGTAGCGGACACACACGTAGCCTCCCCCAATGTGACACACTCTGTTGACACGCCACGCAGACACGGACACATGGTAGCTCCAGACACACACCAGCGAGGAGGCGGTGAACGGTTGACTCTGTTGCTCCAGCGATGACGATGATGATTGGTCTTTAATCTGTGGTACCCGTGATCTGATACGAACTTATACAGTTTGTTTATTTTTGTTTATTTATTACGGGAACGACGACACAGTTTACCGAAAGACATGGTGACGCTGCCCTTCGTTCAGGCTTCCCATGTACGAAATTATCGATTATCATGTTTATTTGTTCATATATCTGTTTGTTTATGATGCGTGAGGAGACACCGTGGGCCAGATTAAGGTGCCCGCGATATACGCCCACAAGGAAGACCGTAGATTGTAAAAGAACGGTCAAAATTTAGCTTCACGTGGGGTGGAAAACAATCTGGTGAAAGAGGAAGAGAGGCAGAAGAGGAGAGACTTAAATGAAGGTGGAATAGGGAAGGACAGAAATGGATGTGTCAGAAATAAAAAAAAAAAAGAGAAATGGAAAGAACAATGATAAAGATGGAATAGGAAGTTGCAAAGGGGAGATGATGGAAGAGATGGGGAACGGAAAATGTGAGAGAATGGAGAGACAGCAGAGAAGGAGAAATGGAGTAGAGGAAGAAAATGAGGATAACGAAGGAGGGAAAGAGAGATAGAGAGGAACAAATACGTCAACAAAGATACAGATCCTGAACTCCAAAGAAAATGAAAGACGCAACTAAATGGAGGACTTAGGAAATTGAAGAGGAGATAACATAATGAAAAGATGTTTGCTTGGTATACATAACTTAATTAACGGTGAATTCCAAAGCTGATTATAAGAGAAATTCACGGATAATTAACAAGAAACACAAATGCTAAACTCCGAGGAAAATGAAGGAGACAAAATAACATAATTAACGGTGAATTCCAAAGCTGATTATAAGAGAAATTCACGGATAATTAACAAGAAACACAAATGCTAAACTCCGAGGAAAATGAAGGAGACAATATAACTTAATTAACAGTGAATTCCAAAGCTGATTATAAGAGAAATTCACGGATAAATAACAAGAAACACAAATGCTAAACTCCGAGGAAAATGAAGGAGACAATTAAAAGGAGTGACTCAGTAAAGCGAAGGGAAGATATTTAAAAGCTGATAATATGAGCGATTTACGTAAAAATAAAATAGACTCAAATGCCAAACTCCAAACGGAAACAAAAGAGACAGTTAAACGGAATGACTCGATTGACGGAAGAGGAAGGATTAACGGAGGAAGTCAAAACAGCGCCCCATCGCTTAAAAAAAACGTAAATCGCTTCATAATAAACAAAGAAACACAGGACACATAACTAAGCTCCCTCCTAAGAAACGTAACCTACTGAAAGGCTTGAATACCTGCTCAGAGAATGCATAAACGTCAAACCAAATAACTACAATAACCAGATAACTTAAGTCCCCCCATTAAGAGACGCAATTCTGAAAAACCTTAAACTCCCTCCATCCATTCATTAGAGGCCAGACCATTGTGCGTTGACCCCCATGCGAGAAATTTTTTTAAGAAACGCAACTCTGAAAAAAAATTAAATTCCGTCGATCCTTTCATGAGTGTGCCGCGAGACCAGACCATTGTGCATTGAGACCCCCATGCGAGAAAGTTTAAAGAGATGCAACTCTGAAAAAAAACTCAAATTCCGTCGACCCGTTCACTAGTACAGCGTGAGACCAGACCATTGTGCATTCAGACCCCCATGCTAGAAATTTTTAAGAGACGCAACTCTGAAAAAAACCTCAAATTCCGTCGACCCGTTCACTAGTACAGCATGAGACCAGACCATTGTGGATTCAGACCCCCATGCTAGAAATTTTTAAGAGACATAACTCGGAAAAAAACTCAAATTCCGTCGACCCGTTCACTACTACAGCGTGAGACCAGACCATTGTGCGTTGAGACCCCCATGCAAGAAATTTTTAAGAGACGCAACTCGGAGAAAAACTCAAATTCCGTCGACCCGTTCCCTAGTACAGCGTGAGACCAGACTAGCCCGTTGACCACCATGCGAGAAAGTTATATAGTTGTGGCCTTTACCGAGGGTCTTGCGGCAAAGCTAAGGCTCTCTCCCCCCAACAGACCAGCTGAAGGAAATTATTAAGAAGTACTACGATCACTGTGCCAACCTTGAGAGTGAGAAGTATGACATCGAGATGGAAACCAATAAGAAGGATTACGAGGTTTGTATTGCCCCCCAAGCCCCGCCCCGCCCAGCATCGCATTGCCCCGCCCCGTAAACTGTTGCCTCGCGCCCCGCCCCCCCCGCCCGCCACCATTACCATCCCCATTGCGTTGCCCCATCATTCCCTAATTTTTCGCTGGGGTGTGTTAGCCTACCCGAACGCAGCTTTTCGACTCGCGCTCATGTCGGGAAAAATTACGAACCCGAAAAATTGAGTTGCGTCGGGAAATTGGTTATCGTCGAGCGAGAACGTGTCGTCAAGGTTTTTGTTTCGACGGTAATTTAATTTTTCGACGCAACTCGGATTTTTAGGTTTTTTTTTTTTTTCGGATGTGAGCGCTAGTTGGCAGGATGGTTTGGATCGGTCAACATCTCCTTTTTTATTCTTTTTTTCTTGTCCCATCTTTTGCACCATCGTTCAGCTTCTCTACTCCCTCCTCTCTCAGCTCCCCCTCGGCTCCCCCCCCCACTCTCGCACTAAAGTCACGTGTGTTGTGGATTTTTCGTAACTCTTTTTTGGCCCCGTTTTTCCCCTTTTTGATAATACCCAAGGGCCACCATCACCCCCTCCCCCTCCCCCCCCTAATCACTGATGATGCACGGGGTAACTCTTTTTGTCATTATTTTTCTTTAATTCGTTTTTTAATTTTCCTTTTTTGGTGTTGTCGTTGGTGTTCCTATTTTTTTTTTTTATATATATGGAAATTATTATATTTTTGGTTGGTCTTTTTCCGGCGCTTGTGACCTTATGGCCCAGAATGACCTCGCCGGCCAGGTCATGACCCGACCTTCTCCTTGTTGTTGTTGTCAGTGTTCTTTATTTTCCCCCACACACGTCCTCGGCATGGTTGCATTAGCGGCACGGCTAGACCATTGCATTTTTTTATATTTTTTCTTGCGTTCCCCTTCCCTCCCTCCGCCTGACCGTTCACAGCATAACACCACCACCACCACATGTGTGTGTGCGTGTGTGTGTGTGTGAGTGTGTGAGTCTGTGCGTGTGTGTCTGTGTGCGTGTGTGGCTGCGTGTGTGTGTGTGTGTCCCGTGTTTCCAGGGCCTGCGCCGGAGGGACAAGTGTCGTCACTTCAGCACTCAATAAAATAAAAGTAAAATTGGGGATCTCTCCCTAATTTTGTTTTATTTTCTGTTTATAGCTGAGCTTGAAAAACTGGTTAAAGATTTCCATAGTCGCATAGCGCGGCTTGAGGGGGACAAGTGGGATCTGGAGCACCAGATCAAAATGAAGGACTATCAGGTACGCGGCTCACTGCCTCGCTCGCTACTGCACGGCTGGCTGGCCGGCGGCAGGCTGGCTGCACCCGGGGCGCCCCGGCCCTGCAGGCTGCCTGGCGCCGGCCGTAGGGTGTCGCTGGTCTCCTGCGGCCGCGCTAGCAGCCTCCCCCACTCCACCTCCGCCAGTGTCCTGTAGTAATTCTCTTCCCTTGCAGGCTGTTTCTCATGGAGGGCCGCGCAGGGCTCTCTCTCTCCACCGCTTGTCACTCAATAGACTTATGGCTAAATTATCGATATTCCTATGTATGTATGTTTTACCTGTTGTTCTGCTATGTTTCTCCCGAGAGCCCGAGAGGGACTCCCTTGTCACACCTTAACGAGGCATTCTGTTGTAGATAAACTTAGGGAAATCTGCAAGGCATACCACGAGCGTTTGTTCCTTTGTGAGTCCCAGAAATGGGACCTTGAGTATGAAGTCCGCAGGAGAGATTACGAGGTACAGTGGCCCGAGCCCCGCACGGGTGCTCTAGTAGTACTGTGTGACTACGGCGTATTGAACAGCCCTGGACCGCCCCTCCCCCGCCCCCCCGCCGGGACACCGCGAGACACTGCTCAGTAGAGTAGCTCACCCTGCCTCCCTGAACCCCTGTCTGTCTGTCACCCTGGAGCTGCTGCCTCGCTAACCCTGCCACCACAACGCACCACCTCACCGCACACCCTCATAGCACATTCCTCGTCCCTTCTCCATTCACCCTCCAGTCTGTACACACTCTTCCAGTCTGTACTCATAGCAAAACAAATAGCATGGGAACTGAGGTGAAGTATAAAAGAGAATCATTATCAAAAGAGCTTCATCGGGCATTGTTTTGATTTAGTTTTGCTTTATACCTCATCGAAGCCTTCCAAAGTACAGAATGGCATAGTGAGTACATATTGGCGTGACCTTACGTATCGATCCTCCCTTCTTCACCCCTTTCTCTCTCCCTTTTTTTTCCTTCTCTTCCTCCCTTTCTTCCTCATCATCATCACTTCTTCCTCCTCCTCCTCTTTATTTTTATTATTTTCCTTGCTTCCGGCACCTCACACACACACACGCACACACACACACACTCACTCACTCACTCACTCACTCACTCCCCCCTTGTGTGTCTGCCCTCCCCCTCTCTGCTGCCCCCACCCCCTGTGCCTCCAGCCCTGCCTCCCACTCCCTGTGCTACTGCTTCCTGGACCATCTTACTTCTCTGAGAGGATTTATATTTTTTTGCAGTTTTTACATTTTTTTCATTTTTTTAACCTATTTTTTCACACTTCGCCAGAGAGCAGTGTTGCCAGAGTAAAGTACAAGCCTCTTAGGGAGCTAGGCGAGGCTGGCAACACTGGGGCGATCAAGACGGAAGGCCAAGGGGTCGTCTCAGTTGATTCAGAATTCTCGTTAAATATCAGAGGTCCAATTCCCCTCCCGTAGGTACTCCCGCCCCTTCAGAACTTCACCCCCAGTAGTGGTATCATGTTCTCCCTCCTTCCAAACCTCCTCCCCTTTCCTCCCCACCTCCGGAAGTGTCAAAAGAAGGATAGCGAGACATTAAGTTTTCCAAAGCACTATTTTTGGTCTGATTTCACCACATCAAAAAGCCATAATTCTGGGTCTTAATTTTCGACTAACTCTGAAATCGCTTCTGTGCCAACACGTTCACTGCAGTCCTTTTCAATTCCCTACGTTTTCCATATTATTATTATTATTATTATTATTATTATTATTATGCTTTTCATTTTCCTCTGATCACCTATATCTGTCCAGGGCTGGGCAAAACGTTAGATTTAGCCAGACGAGCAAAACTATAGGTGTGGAGGGCTGACTAATCTAACCTTCAATAGATCTCTCCATTAGACGTCAGTTGGAGTGAGCTTAGCATCCCACCCCACCCTCTCCCCAACACCCCCTCCCCACGCTTGCTAACACCCCCTGCATGGCTAGCCTATACACCCCAGCTCCCTTGCTCCTCACTCTAACCTCCCCACTCCCTGTCCTAAGCCACGGGAAGGTTCTTGGTGTGGTATAATTCAGCGCATTTCAGGAACTTTCCCCGTGGTTAAAACATTAAGTTCTCGTGACCTTGCTGACCTTGACCTGACCTGTGTGACCCTCCTGCCCCCTCGCCCGCCCCCCCTCGCAGTCCCCAGGGTAGCACGTGACCTTTGATGACCCGATAAGGGCTGGTGTATGGCACTACCTCTTATGGCCAAGAAAAGACTCTCTGACAATTTTTTTTTTTTTATTTCCTTTCCTCTCGCTCTCCTCACTGTTCCTCTCTTTTTCTCTTTCTCTCTTCTTTCTTATCTCTTCTCTTCTCTTCTTTCTCCTTCTCTCTCTACTTTGCTATCTTTCAATCTATCTGTCTATCCCATATTTTACTTTTTCTTCCTCGATCTATCAGTGACGTAATTGTTCTCTCTCTCTCTCTCTCTCTCTCTCTCTCTCTCTCTCTCTCTCTCTCTCTCTCTCTCTCTCTCTCTCTCTCTCTCTCTCTCTCTCTCTCTCTCTCTCTCTCTCTCTCTATCTATCTATCTTTTTCCTCTAGTTTTCATTCTTTTTTTTTCTCTCATCCGCACAAATCTTACTTTTTCTCGTTGTTTTTTCTTCCTTTTCCCGAGTGATTTTTTTTATTTTGCAAAACCTCAAAAAAAAGCACAATCATTTTTTTTTTTCTAATATACAAATTTTTTTTCTCAAATTTAATCGCCGGAAAAAGAAGAAAAAAATCTGCTTATGGCAAAAACATCCCCCCAAAAAATAACTACATAATTTTCTTTCTCCATTATAAAAAAAATTCATCTCTCTCTCTCTGTCTCTCTCTTGGCCCCCTCTTTTTTTCTCCATTATAAAACAAATTCATCTCTCTCTTACTGTCACTCTCTCTCGACCTCTCACACACACACTCTCTCTCTCAATCCGTCTCTCTCTCACACTCTCTCTCAATCCGTCTCTCTCTCGATTCTTCTCTCTCTCTCTCTCACTTGGCCCCCTCCACCACCACCACCACCACATTCACCACCACCACCACCACCTCCGCCACCCCCCCTCAGCCCCTCCCCCCTCTCGTGTTAAACCTGCAGTAAATGGGGTTTTCACACGATGACAAGACAACAGGTAAAATGTACAAAATGATCAGTCAAACCCGCTTAAGGAGTGCCATACAATATGTTTTTTTTAATCTGATCCCTCTCTCTCTCTCTCTCTCTCTCTCTCTCTCTCTCTCTCTCTCTCTCTCTCTCTCTCTCTCTCTCTCTCTCTCTCTCTCTCTCTCTCTCTCTCTCTCTCTCTCTCTCTCTCTCTCTCTCTCTCTCTCTCTCTCTCTCTCTCTGTCTCTCTCTCTCTCTCTCTCTCTCTCTCTCTCTCTCTCTCTCTCTCTCTCTCTCTCTCTCTCTCTCTCTCTCTCTTTCTTTCTCTTTTTCCGATCTTCTGTCTCTCCCTGTTTCTCTTTTTCCCGATCTTCTATCTCTCTCAATTTCTCTTTTTCCGTTTATCTCTATCTCTCTATTTCTATCTCTATTTGTCTCTCTGTTCTCTTCCTCTTCCTCTCTCTCTCTCTCACTCTCTTTTTTTCTGTTTCTCTATCTCTCTCTATTTCTATCTTTATTTCTCTCTCTCTCTCTCTCTCTCTCTCTCTCTCTCTCTCTCTCTCTCTCTCTCTCTCTCTCTCTCTCTCTCTCTCTCTCTCTCTCTCTCTCTCTCTCTTTTTCCATTTCTCTCTCTATTTCCATCTTTATTCCTGTCTCCCACTTTTCCTCCTCCTCCTCCTCTTCCTTCCTCTTATCCTTCTCTCCTACTTTTTCGCTCTCTACTTTTCCATCTAAGTCAATCTACCTATCTACTTTTATTTTCTTTTTCCGTATGTCTAATTTCTCTCTCTTCCTCTCCCTCTCTCCCTCGCTCGCTCTCTCTCCCCCCCTCTCCCCCTCTCTCTCTCTCCCTCCCTGCGTTGTGCACTGTACCTCACCAACAGTTATCAATATCCTTCTGAACTCTTTGTTTCCCTGGGGACTCTCTGTTTGGGATGCACAGGACCTCTGGCGCCGCGACCCCCCCACCAGCACCCATAAGGACTGACCCGACTCACTCCAACCCCCCAGTACACTCCAGTCCCCCCACCCCAGACTTATGTGTAACCCCGAAACGCAGATATCATAATTATTTCACGGAGTCGCTGGCTGGCTGGGCGGAAGAGGACGGACCCGCTAGTCTAGGGTCCGTCCGTGGCCGCCAGAGGTCCGCCCACACCCACTCCCTCACCCTCTCGACAACTCCCTCTGGTGGCCAAAGGAGTGACTAACCATGTGTTGGATGTATTTTTCCCTTAGATGAGTGTTGCAAAAAGGCTTATTGCATACCTTTAAGCGCCGGGAGAGGTCGGCGGCGCAGGTGTACGGCGCGTGACCTTGTAGCGCAGAACGTGACCTGACCTGACCTGGCGCCGCGACCTCTTCCGGCAGCAGCATCCCAGAGGGCGTAGCTGCCTGACGGGGGATGCTGCCCATCTTAGACATATAAACACACACTCTCGGGGGATTAATTCAGGTGTGGTGGCCCCCGCGCGGATGGACGCCCCACGAGACGGGACGATATACAACAACAACAGCAAAAATAATAACTCAACCCCCCACCCCCCTTGTTTCCCATACTGTCTAATATAAATGAGTTTCGGGTCGAATCTGTCAATCTGTCCGCAACTTTCCGACTAGCATCTGCCTCGGAAAATGAAAAACCGCTTTGGAAATTTAACAAGGAATGAAAAATAACTACGCATTGTCGAAATCTGGTTATTTTGGCGATATTTCATTTTTATTCCTCGGTACAGGTTTCCGAGTGGTGATTTTCCGAGGTTAGTGGTGATCGGCATGGCGCGTACAAATTGGCAAGGATGCAGATTAATCACACCCTCATAACATGACTACTAAATATACTTGCCGACCCTCCCCCTCCCCCCCTTTCAGTCCTCGGCGCGCTGTATTAACCCCCCTAAACCGAGTGTGTCTTAGCCTACCCCCAGTTCTCCTTTTTCTCTCTTCTCTCCCCCCCAATCTTGAGGGAAAAAGATTGGAGAGCGTTTATATTGTGAACTCATCAATTGACCAATCCTATCGCGAAGGACTTCATTTTGATCGCCAGTTCAAGCCGTACTGGACCAAGTCACTGATTAGGAGCCTTTGTTTTTCCTTTTTAATTTTGTAACTCATTTTTGTTTTATCATTTCAGTTTGTCCTTGAGCGTAAAAAGCTTCTCCTATAGCAATGTGTATGTTGTTTTTTGTTTTGTTTTTCTGTTTTTATTCAGCTTTCGATTTTTTATTTTTTTCACTCAAGACCGAGGGGCGGAGATTTCTTTTCCTGCTAAGTTCCGGTAGTTTATTTGTTTTTTTTGTTTTCCTTGCGTCTATGAAGGGATCTCTCCATCCGTGTGCGTGCGTGTGAGTGTGTGCGTTTGTGCGTGTGTGCGTGTGGTAGTAGTAATAGTAGCTTTGGTTTTTCCAGTTGACTGTTTTTGTATCATTTTTTTTTTTCTTTTTTTTTTTCACTGTTGTTTGTTTGACTTTTTTTTTTACGTGTGCGGCTCATGTTGGTGTGGTCGTGTGCGCGCGCGTGTGTGTGTGTGTGCGCGCCGGTGTGTGTGTGTGTGTGTGTGTGTGTGCGCGTTTGTGTAGTTGGTTCTCCTGTAATGGGTCTGCTTGTTGCTTGTGCGTTAAAAAAAAAAAAATGATTGAAGAAAAGTCGAAAGATACAGAGCAAAAAAAAAAAAAATACATTAGTTACGGCTCAAGGCGAACATTCAGAAAAAAAAGAAAAAAAAAAAGCTCTGGCAGGTCCTTTTTTGTGTGTGGTAATTTTGTGTTTTCCTGTATTTTTGTGACGCTGTATTTTTTCGTTTTTTTTCCCATCAACGTCAAACACAAACCACTTTAATTTCTGCCACTTTTTGTCACGTTTTTTTACGCCATACGAAATTTACATAACTCGTTCCCTCCCTCCCATCCACTCCTTTCCACTTTATTTTCCGTTTCAACGTCCCGGATTTTATTTTCTGCTTGTATTCCGCTCGGTTACGTCTTTCCAGCCCACCTCTGTATCTTTAACTTCCTCTTCAGCGTCTTCTAAGTGGTCAGTCTATGTGTTTTAATTTAAGTGCCTGATTATGTTATGTATTTTTAGTTCATGTTCCTTTATGTTTCACTAATTTTAAGGAACTCCCCTAGTGTCAAAAAGCATTCAGATATCACTATTCTATCCTTCACTAAGTTATAAATCAGTTTCCCGTTCAAGCCATTCAGTCTAGCGAGTCAAAATCAAATCAGTCTCGTAACGTCAATCAGTTTTGCACCTGTTTTTGCCTTGCTTCAATGGCTTGCAACTCAAACTCTATGGCTGCGGCTTGCTGAGGGCTAACCGTGGTGTTCCGAAGCTCAGCGCAACACACCAACCACACACAGTAATCGCTTTAACAACACTTGTGGTTCAGATCTCTTTCGTGCTTTCATGTGGTTTGTCGATGTCAGTTCAGGATTTACGTTCACCATTATTTTTTATTTTTTATTTTTTCATCATTTCACATTCACCGTTTTTTTTTCCCGAGGTTACCTGATCACCTCCGCAGATAGAGCTTTCTTCTTTTTATAGTCTTTGGTACACCTCATTTCCATCAGTTATCCACATCAGTTTAGGTTTTCTTTCATATTCTTTCACACGTATTCAAATCCAGCTTTTTCTCCTATTATCGTATCGCTAAAGTTGTTATCTGGTCACCTCCGCAGATAGAGCTTTCTTCTTTTTATAGTCTGGTACACCTCATTTCCATCAGTTATCCACATCAGTTTAGGTTTTCTTTCATATTCTTTCACACGTATTCAAATCCATCTTTTTCTCCTATTATCGTATCGCTAAAGTTGTTATCTGGTCACCTCCGCAGATAGAGCTTTCTTCTTTTTATAGTCTTTGGTACACCTCATTTCCATCAGTTATCCACATCAGTTTAGGTTTTCTTTCATATTCTTTCACACGTTTTCAAATCCATCTTTTTCTCCTATTATCGTATCGCTAAAGTTGTTATCTGGTCACCTCCGCAGACAGAGCTTTCTTTCCTTCTCTTTATAATCTTTGGTACTCCTCATTTCCATCAGTTATCCACATCAGTTTAGGTTTTCTTTCATATTCTTTCACACGTATTCAAATCCAGCTTTTTCTCCTATTATCGTATCGCTAAAGGTGTTATCTGGTCACCTCCGCAGACAGAGCTTTCTCCTTTCTAATCTTTTTGCTACTTTACATTCACCAACATATTTTTTTTTTGTCTCAAGTTCTAAAGTCACTTACGTCATTGTGTTACCAGCGCAGAGTTTGGGTTCAGTCACAATCCTTATAAATTCAAGCAGTCACTCTTTCTTGTCCCTTATCCCTTTCAAAAAACAAGTAAATCATAAAAAAATTCTTGAGTTTCCCCTAAAAGTTCCACCCCCATTAACGATTTCTCTTGCCTGACTGATAATTCTCATGTTAACTATTCTTCTAGATCAACGAACTCAACATTCAGGTCAACGATCTCCGCGGCAAATTGTAAGTATCCATTTATATAACCTAGGGAACAATGTGTATTTATTTTAGCATGTCCCCCCTTGAAATGTCCCTGGTCCGTCCGTGCTCTGTGATTCCAGTGACGTCATGTGAAAGCGAGTGACATTCTTCCCTTGCCCAGAATGTCCGGTTCCGTCCCTTCATATACTAACAATAACAGGATAAATTAAGGGATGTAGGGTGTGTTTGCTAGCTCGTACGCGCATTTTATATTAGTACCCACGTCAGGAATAAGTCTTCTCTCTCTTCATCTTATTGTTTAATGCCCTAATGTTCCTTTATGGGGTTGGACAAGCTCTATATCCCCCACTCTTGTCTTGAAAATCGTATGCGCTCGCCTTACTTGTGTTCAGCCTCCTCTTTCTCCTCCTCCTCCTCCTCCTCCTCCTCCTACTCCTTGAAAAATTATGCTCTGGAAAATTTAACTGAGGTACACATTCTACATTTTGCTAATAGGTCCTTTTTTCTGCATCACTTTAATTAAGGATATTTATTCCAGTCCCAAAAAAACTTAGGTCACATTTATCCAGTCCCAAAACATACAGGTCACATTTTTTCCCACTTTATCCAATCCCAAAAAATTCAAGTCACATTTTTCTCCATTTTATCCAATCCAAAAAACATCACATTTTCCTCCATTTTATCCAATCCCGAAAACCCCAAGCCACATTTTTCTCCATTTTATCCAATCCAAAAAACGTCACATTTTATCTAAACCCAAAAAACTCGTCACATTTTCCTCAATTTTATCCAATCACGTTACGAAAAACCTCAACATTTTCAACCATATCTTTCTATCCTGATGTGCGTACAAATTGGAAGTGAGCGTACAGACTGGTAAACTCGCCCTACCACTTAAAAAAACAGGAATAAACTCACTTAAACGTATTAAGCTTAAAATCACACCCTAAATTAAATTGATAAAATGCCTTCTCCCTTTTTATGTTGCTTATAATTTGTTCTCCCTTCCCGCTGCGTCTGCCAGTTCGGACGGACCTCACAGTCACCCCGGGGCATAAAGGTGCTAAGCCACGCCTCCCCCCCACAGCATGCAAGCTTCACCCTTATGGCCCGGGGCGTAGATGATTAAGTTTTGGTCAAATGTTTACAGTTATGAGCATTTTTCCGGGTTTTTATTTGCGTATAGAAATATTACTCGTACGTACTTTCTCGGCATAATCGCTAATAATTCATAGTTTTTTACAGTAAATAAAGTTCAGAATTTAAGTCCAGAAATATATCTTAATGTATACAATCAACAGAACTTTTTTTATCATCCAGAATCCTTCACATTTACGCCAAACTAATTTTTCCCTCATTCAGTATTTACCCAAACTCTATATCACATACGAGCATTTTACCTCATTTTTCATCACGGACATTTTCTCTCTCATAACCGTAACATTTGACATTTTATTATTCAGTACGTCTTGGAGCGTGACTCAAATGAATTCAAAGGAACGGAGATTGCAAGAAATAAAAAAGGATCCGTCGCTCAATCTCCTATTTCCCTCTTAACCTTTGCATTATTTGAGTCACAGTTACCGATGTCTCTTAAGTTCGGTTGATGATGAGTCAATATTCACTGTTCTGCCTTCTTGAATATTACCTTGGACATATGAGGAAGATTATCATACGTATTTCTGTGCACTTTCCGGCATTTCTTACACGCCATTTCATACATGTACGTCTCATAGAAATTTATACAGTTCCTCCTATTCACTTTTCATATTAATAACTCAACTCCTCCATACAGTAATTTGGGAGATATATATAAAGATTAGCTGTTGTTGATATTAGTTCCTCTATTATTCTATACTTTGACATTTCCAAATTAGAATTGGAATCTTACATGCCATTTCATATTACGTCTTATTAGAAATTTATACAGTTCCTCCTATCTACTTTTCATATTAAAAACTCAACTCCTCTATACAGTGATTTGGGAGATATATATAAAGATTAGCTGTTGTTGATATATTAGTTGCTCTATCATTCTATACTTTGACATTTCCGAATTAGAATCTTGTGAACTAATCTGTATTGCCTCCTCTAAAAATGTCTAAGTTGATTACGGCATTGGTTTTTCTTCCTCGTATTAATAACTCAACTCCTCCATACAGTAATTTGGGAGATATTTATAAAGATTAGCTGTTGTTGATATATTAGTTCCTCTATCATTCTATACATTGACATTTCCGAATCAGAATCATGTGAACTAATCTGTATTGCCTCCTCTAAAAATGTCTAAGTTGATTACGGCATTGGTTTTTCTTCCTCGTATGTCCGGGAAACTCTTAATTATATATGTTCTGATTCCTTGCACCCAAGATTTATTACTATATTGCTTCATTATTATTATTATTATTATTGTTATTCATTTTGTTCCACTCACCCACCCTCCACTAATGTTTCCTCTACGGGCATTTTTTCGCCTTTCCGTATTTTGCATTTTTCGATTTTTGTGGCATTTTTCACGGCATTTTGCATTTTCATTTTGTTTTGTGGATTTTCACGGCGTAGATTTTTCCCCCTATGGCCCTTTTTATTTTCCAAAGGCAACGATTTTTATATTTTTTTTGTTTTTCGTGAGAGATTTTTGGCTCCTCACTCTCCTCCGTCCCTCTCCGCCATCTCTCATCACCTTATTCCCACTCACCTACCCTCTCATTCCCTCCCTCTCCACCACCTTGCATCCCAGACCTCTCACACCCCCACCTTGTTCCCACTCATCTCCTCTCCCTCTCCACTCTATCCTTTTCCTTCTATCTTTCCTTCCCTTCTCCCTTCCCTCTCTCCTCTTCTCTCCTTCCCCTTCCTTTCTCTTCTTCCTTCTTCATCCCTTTTCTCTCTTCTCTTCTTCTTCCCTTCCCTCTCCTCTTTCTTTTCTCTCATTCCAAGTCACCATCCACTCTTTTATTTCCTACAAACTCCTTTCATGCCCTTCCTTTCTCCTTTCTCCATTTCCTGTCCCTTCCCATTCCTATCCTTCCTCACATTTTCATCCCTCTTCTAAGGTTGCATATTCCTCCTTTCAACCTAACCTAACCTAACCTCAACCTCCTTCACCCCACTTATCATCCCTCTTCTAAGGTTGCAGATTTTTCCTTGCACTCTCTATCCCCTTCAATCCACTCCATCCCACTCCTAGGTTGCATATTCCTCCTTTCAACCTAACCTAACCTAACCTCAACCTCCTTCACCCCACTTATCATCCCTCTTCTAAGGTTGCAGATTTTTCATTGCACTCTCTATCCCCTTCAATCCACTCCATCCCACTCCTGCATCTCTCCACCACCACCACCAATCACAAACCTATTTTCTCTCCCCAAACCCATTTTCTCTGCCCCCGCTCACTCCTCTACCCCTCACCCACACAGCATCAAGCCCACCCTGAAGAAGGTCTCCAAGTACGAGAACAAGTTTGCCAAGCTGCAGAAGAAGGCCGCTGAGTTCAACTTCAGGAACCAGCTCAAGACTGTCAAGAAGAAGGAATTCGAGCTCGAGGACGACAAGGAAAAGGTGAGGGAGGGGCTTTGTAAGGGGAACTCAAGTATTTGGGGGTCATTTTTTTTATCTTGGGTCGGAATCATTGGTATAGGCCCATAGGGTATTGCTTTTTGAGGGGAACTCAAGTATTTAGGGGAAATCTTTTATCTTGGGGCAGAAGTCATTGATAAAGCAAGGTATATAGTGTGTCTTATTCTATCTTGAAAGGTGTCTGTTAACTTATATATATGTGCAATAGGGTTTTATTTTTCATGAGTGACAAAGGTAAACGATTCTCAGTAGTGGTTTCCTTAAGTAGTCTTTCCCTAAGGTAGCATGTCCTCCCTCTTAGACTGAACATGAAGGGAACTTTTTTGATACTTTTAATAAAAAAAAAGATATTATTGAAGTTTGATGCATTTTAATATTTTGTGTAGAGTAAGACTTGCTTCTCATAACTTTGGATCAATCAAGTCTATTGCATATTATCAGAGTTTTCACATATTTATTCACTAGTATTTATATGGTTAGAGTCTGCTCAGAAAGTGTTAAAATCAGTTCATTATAATCAAGACCAATTGTTTTCTCCCTGTGTGAGTGGTCATGTTGTTTTTGGTTTCTTTCTTTGTTTTATTTTCTTTTATTTTGGTTACTGTTTTGGTTTGATGTCGGCAGTCGCTTCATTTCGACACTTGGAAATGATCGCTCTAGTGCACACCCTCTATAGTTTTCCATTCCACCGAGAGCTAAAACCAATGAAATCTTTCCTCATAAGATGTAACTATAGATGAATGAAGAACAGAATTTATAGTGTAGATCCTCCCCCATATTGCTCTCCCCCATATCCTCTGGCTCGGGAAGGGGGAATCTGTCACACTCACGAAGACTTGATTTCCATGCGAGACAGTCCAGGCTCGTCCCAGCTCCTCCTTCCCATATCAACAAAGGAATTCATAGTGTAGATCCCCTTCCAGTATATTGTTCTCCCTCATATCCTCCTGTGACTCTGGGATGCAAGAAGCTGTCACACTCACAAAGACTTGATTTCCATGTGAGACAATCCAGGCCCGTCCCAGCTCCTTCCCTTATGACTGAACACAGGAATTTATAGCGTAGATTTCCCCATATTGGTCGCCCTCATTTCCTCTGGCTCGGGAAGGGGGAAGTTGTCAATCACGGAGGTTTGATTTCCATGCGAGACAGTCCAGGTCCATCCCAGCTCCTTCCTCTATAAATGAAGAAACACAAGAGGGTATACAAACTCCTCCGCTGCATCTGAGTGTTTTTCAAGTAGTATTTTCCATATTTTCTGATAGATCTAGTTGTACAAATTTTTTCACTGTTTTCAAGAGACATAAAGCTTGCATAAGTATGTGCAAAACTACAACTAAGCGCTTATAACAAGATTAACACATAATTTATTGTTCCTATCAGTGAGGTGCGGTTTTTCATGTCGCGAGGGCTTGGACAAGTTACCGAAGCATTACTTTTTTTTTTTTTTTTTTTTTTTTCGTAGCGTTCTTTTCAAACTCTCTTTTTATTTACTTTATTTTCCTTTATTTTTACTTTTCTTACATTTTATTTTATTTTCCGAGAGCAAATCGAGCTCCAGTGGCATTATTTTACGTTATTTTTTTCATTTTACGTCATCAGTTATTTTACGTTGTTTTACCTTCCTATTTTACATTATTTATTTCATTTTACGTTATCAGTTATTTTACATCATTTTACTTTCCTCTCCTTGGTTTGTGCGGCTGGGTGGTGGTGTGTTGGTGCGGCCGCGTGGCGCACGACACACACACACGAACACAAACCTCACGAACCAAAACCTGAAAGAATGACAATGACAGCAAAAACTCCCTTAGTATCATGTGTTTATATTTTGTGTCAAGGAACAGAAAAAAAATCAATCTCTGCCACTTGAAAAAAAATTAAAATCATTAGAAATTGGAATAACATCAAATTGGAACAGAGAAAAAAAGAATCAATCTCTACCACTTGAAAAAAAATTAAAATCATCAGAAATTGGAATAACATCAAATTGGAACAGAGAAAAAAAGAATCAACCTCTACCACTTGAAAAAAAATTAAAATCATCACAAATTGGAATAACATCAAATTGGAACAGAGAAAAAGAATCAATCTCTACCACTTGAAAAAAATTAAAATCATCACAAATTGGAATAACATCAAGTTGGAACAGAGAAAAAAAGAATCAATCTCTACCACTTGAAAAAAAATTAAAATCATCACAAATTGGAATAACATCAAATTGGAACAGAGAAAAAAAAATCAATCTCTACCACTTGAAAAAAAATTAAAATCATCACAAATTGGAATAACATCAAATTGGAACGGAGAAAAAAAAATCAATCTCTACCACTTGAAAAAAAATTAAAATCATCACAAATTGGGATAACATCAAATTGGAACAGAGAAAAAAAATCAATCTCTACCACTTGAAAAAAATTAAAATCCTCAGAAATTGGAATAACATCAAGTTGGAACGGAGAAAAAAAAAATCAATCTCTACCATGTGAAAAAAAATTAAATTATCAGAAATTGGAATAACATCAAATTGGAACGGAGAAAAAAAAAATCAATCTCTACCACTTGAAAAAAAATTAAAATCATCACAAATTGGAATAACATCAAGTTGGAACAGAAAAAGAATCAATCTCTACCACTTGAAAAAAAATTAAAATCAAATTGGAACAGAGAAAAAAAAGAATCAATCTCTATCACTTGAAAAAAAAAAAATCATCAGAAATTGGAATAACATCAAATAGAAAAAAGGGAAAAAAACTCACTCCAGTGCATCTTTTGAACGCTGGATATCACCACCCTGTTAGTCGTGTGTTCGTGTGTGGGTGCAGCGCCGGGCCGTGCAGGGCGGGATGGGGCAGGTCCTTCAAGGGTGTTCGCCGCTCCCTCTAAATCAAAATCTTTTACGTTCCTAGCTCGCCAAGCCTGACTGGGCGGCTGGCGGACCCGGAGCCGCAAAGAAGGTAAAACCGCCTTACACACACACACACGCACACACACACACACACACGGACATTCGCACACTCTGATTTCTTACGTATTTCTTCCTCTCTCTCATTCTCGTCAAATTACGCCCTTGCCAAATTACATAGTTACTGATTGGAAAATGGTTAACTTGACACTAATTTATAAGAGTAACAGAAAATGCCAGATAATTACAGGCCCATTAGTCTACACATGAGGTGAGGTCCTTGAGAGCATCGGACAAAATTGTGAGTTACCCAGAAGGCCACTCGCTAATACTTGGATTCACAGCTCGGGTTCAGAAACGAGAGATCCTGTCTGTCAACCTTACTGACTATGTGGTGTTCCTTAGATCCCATTTCTTGCACTTCTGATATTCATACTTTACATCAATGACATTCATGTTTAGGTTCCATTACCAAATTTACTGATGATGCATGGAGTGGAAATTCTTTATTAATGTCATTGCAGAACAAGCTCCCTTTCTCAGAGGTTAAGTGCAATTCGATTAGTTCATATAAATATAAACATAGCCACTTCCTCTATCTTGATAATTCCTGAAGCAGAAAGCAAAAATTGGCATTGTTTCACTTTGATTCATGGACAGACCAATAAGAAAGAGCTATGGGGCCTATGCGATCATCTATTTAAATCTCACTCCATCGCTCTTTCTCACTCTCACACACACACACACACACACACACACACACACACACACACACTCACATAAACGTACAGGTGTTTTTCCGCTGGCTAGCAAATTAACCGACTGCTTCTCTACAGGCGGGCGCGGAAGAGAAAGCCCAACGCACATCGGCACCAACTCGCGCAATTTTTCCCTTCCCTCAGCCGTGCCGTGCGGGGCGTGTCTTTCTCTTCCCACGCCCCCACCTCTGCGGAATGCTTGGATTATTTTTTTTTTACGTTCTGAGCCGTAACGTTTTGTCTTAACGCTTTTGAGTTGAGAGGACTTATGTGCATTTCTTTTGATTAGTAACACGTATAGTAAGTCATGCAACACACACACACACACACACACACACACACTCACAGTAAAACATTCCCTAACACACACACAAACACAATATCATTCACTTCAGAACACACACAAACACACACACACACACACACACACACACACACACTCGTACGCACTTATATGTTACTGAAATCTAGCGTACACTAATAAGCACTGGCCATTGCATTCATATTTACTGAGACATATATTTCAGTACTTACTAGCAAGGCTTTTAGTCATCTACCAAGTCTAGTCACCTGAAGGCATCTTAGAGTATACATTATGCTTAGATGTTCCCGTCAGTAATACTTAACTAATGTGATGTTCAAGCAACAAAACAAACCTTAATCTGTACCCACAAATCCACTTCCCTGAAAAGTAATTAAAGAATGCTTCATTTAGTTTTCAAAGGTCATTTACATACTTTCATTTATTAGATCAGTAATTGTTGGTTCATATAATTTCCTTGTCTTTGGTGTCTACAAGAGCAGGACGCTGACTCCTTGAGGGCAGTGGCGCTCCTAACACCTCCACACCTTGAGGGCGGCAGGAGTGGAAGTACCAAGCTTTCTTTTAGCTCTTCCCGTTACGTGAACAAAATTCTTCCCAAGTTTTTCGTACTTATATAATGAGTAACATGGAAGCGAAAAAGTTCAAATGCTTGATTCTAAAGGATTCCCAATCAAATTTCTTATCCAAAACACTCCATGGATACAAGATGATTAGCTCCCTCATGGAAGGATCAAGAACCATTACTAAAAAGATTGGCTTATGGTTGAGGAGTTTATGACATGTACATTGAATTTTTGTCTTGAGAAAAGTTTTTAGTGAAGATTTTTTGAAGTGAAACAGTCATGGCAAGAATCATAACTTACTGGAAGGCAAACACACACACACACACACACACACACACACACACAGCACCAACAAAACTACCACAAAGGCAAAAATAATAACGATAATTGCTATAATAATAAATACATTAATAATAACAATCATAACCCTATATTATAATAACCCACAACAACAGTAACGAAAAATAACAGGTATCAAAATAACACCAATAATGATAATAATAATAAAAATGATGATAACAGCGGTACTTGTTGAGTCTGTCCTGTGGCTTGTCTCCGCCTAACCCTTGCCTGGCCGAGTGTGAGCCTAGCGTAGCAGCGAGGCGTAGCGTTGGTGGTGGTCCGTGACGGCCGCACCGGGCAGCCAGAGAAAGCCGCGTCGGTCCCTCCAGGCAGGCCGTTTTTTCCTAGTTCTCAGCACAGCAGCGTCGCATTCATCTGTTCTGTCTGTCTGTCTTGTGGCCGTGACCGCTGCTCCTGTTTTTTGCCGTCTGCCTCGGCCTAGTGGAAGCCGTTTGGTGCCATAGACGCTTTTTGTATTATTGTTTTCATCGTTTTTTATTTTTGTATCCGAGCTTGACGATTGCCGCTTTTCAGTCTCGTGTATGTCAGCTTCTTTTTGTTTTTGTTTTTTGTAGTTTCAAAGTCACGTGTTAGTCGTCTCATCGCTTCGCTGCTTTATTCACCGCTGAATGATTACGATGTGGACGTGTATCTTAAAACTCATGCTTACACTTTGTTTTGTTCATTTTTCCATTACTTTAGTTACCGTCATTAAGTGGGAGTTTTCTCTTTCTTATTTTTATTCAACATTATAGAGAAAACGTTTGCTTTATTTTGACATGCAGTAACAATGTCCCTTTTTTTTCTTTTTGTGGGTGCGGGTAATTTATTTCTTTGCCGTGTGCTGGTCTGTGAACGCTACCACGACTTACTCTGCGCGGCGGCGAGAGTGTGGCGCGGAACATGCCAAACATTCCTAGGTGTATTGCCATGGGTGTTGGTAGTAGTGGATGCCTGGCGGCCTAACAGCATGGAGGGCGGGTGAGTGGGTGTGTGCCGGGGGATGGCTGACGAGGAACAACTGTGAGGTATTGCATTTCTCATTAATAGAAAGTCTGGTTTTGTAGACGCATAGTCCGTCAACGCCAACTCCCAGGGTTGTTTCTATAAGAGGCAATCTGAGTGGAGGAGGCCAAGGGGGCGCCCACAGAGTTCATGGCGTGGGCAAGTCAATAGATTTTACCAGGATGCACTTGGGATGAGGAGGCCAGCATGGGGACTTTGACTGACGGTATATTTCGCGCCATAAAACTCTAGGGTCCCGGACTGCCACATTTGCCTTACCTTCGTTGGCCCAAGCTCCTGTGTTCTGAAAGTCTACAGTTTGGTTGTTTTTCTGCGTTTTCAGTGTCAAAGTCTTCCATCAAGCCTTAAATCAGTCCCCTCTCAGCCATTGTCAGTCATCCGCGACACACTCCCTCACTCGCTGCTGTACTAACCCACCTGCACTCTTATCAATACTCGATTCGCATTAGCATGGAAAATAAGCCCCACCCATGCTCGTCCAACCAATGAGATTCAGCCTCTCTCAGCGTGCACTAATCACAGCCTGAGTTCGAGAAGGGGTGTGGCCTCCCCGTGCACAGTAGACAAGGAAGGGTTGGGCTTGTCTTCCATGTTAAAGTGAACGGAGTATAATGTTAAGTGACGTCTCCCTGTGTTCTGCCTGTGGACACTTACGGGAACATGAGCTCTTAAGTACATAGTGTTTATAAGTGAACCATCTACTTTAGGTCAACATTCTCAGTCTGTGTGTTCCCCTGACCGAAGTAGCAGAAGTAATTGTAGTTAGTGTAGAGAATAGACTGACATCGTTACCCTGAATATTAGCTTTAAGGTCATTCTTATCTGTTTCAGAGAGTTAGATAAGTTAGGGTTAAGTTATGTGTGTGAGGAAGGGAGTGCTAGGAATGAGGAGGCAGGAGTCAGTATATAGCTAGGCCAGCACCAGTCACTACTCTTCTCGCTCTCCACACCCAGTGATCAGAGAAGGGGAACAGCGTGAGCCGCGCGCCCGAAGGTAACGCTGGACGGCCAACACACACAAAGAGAATGAAAAAAAATAAAAAAATAAAAATAAAGTAAAAATGAGATGCGATATCGTCACCTTCGTAAACAGGAGGAGATGGCGCCACTGTAAACACTTGCCTGCGCCATGGCGGGCTGGGGCCAACTACCATTTAGGCCTCTCAAGAAAAGCCTACCGGTGCCATAGGCGTACACGTAAAAAAAAAATGCTGCCTAAGTTACTATTTTCAGCTTTTCAGGAAATAAAAAAAAACTATCATCTCATTTGGCTAAAGACTTAGGCAAAAATGAAAAGGCCAATTCTAGAACACTCAAACCATGAATGACGAAGGATATACAAAAATGGGTGTCAAGTTAAAAAATTGGTGTAGACGAAAACCTGAAAATCACTGAAAAAATGACTTAGACAATTATTTTACGAGGGTGACGATATGTGACACGAAATTGTTGTTTAAATGTTTCAAAATGATAAGCTTTTTAGCCATTGAAAGTCTATTAACTGACTGTGTAAAGTAAAAGAAGTAAAAAGTTAAAACCCATAATCTCCCCCACCAAAAATTAAAAGAAATACCATGATTCATAACAATAAATTCCTAAACAGACAAACTTTAAAAATCAGCTGCTTCTTTCTTGTGGTATTTATTGATAACTCATGTCGTGGGGAGTGTCGCGCTGTGTTGGCCCGCAGGTCACCTTACCGAGGGCTGCTGTGTTGCGTACTGTGTTGCGTCGCTTATGTGTCAACCCGGCGGCTTGGTCACGGCGGCAGGGTCAGGGTCAAGTCAGGTCACCCCAGCATCTGTTAAACATAAACACCAAATTCATGCGATATTTTCCTTACTCTTTTTTAGCTTCCGATATTTTTTCGTTTTGAAGTTTAAATAGGTGAACAGTTTTTAGAAATTTTGAAAACAGTAAAATTCATACAATCCAACAGTCTGAATCAGTGCAAAGAGGCAATTATAATCCCCTTGAAAACAACTAATAAACTCTTAAAGGCGGGAAGTCATGATCTGAAAAGTTAACTGCTGTCTGAAGAAGGTCCGGAAACTTGCAGATCAACTTTGTAATCACACATATTTTTCTGCAATCCTAAAGTAACATGTATCTGCAAATCATCTCTCGTTAGTACTGCTGTCTGAAGAAGCTCCGAAAACTTGCTGATGAACTTACTAATCACACATATTTCTCTGTAATTGTAAAGTAACATATATCAGCAAATGATCTCTTGTTAGTACTGCTGTCTGAAGGAGCTCTGAAAACCTGCAGATCAACTTACAAATCGCACATACTTTTCTGCAATCCTAAGTAACATGTATCTGCAAATCATCTCTCGTTAGTACTGCTGTCTGAAGGAGCTCTGAAAACCTGCAGATCAACTTACAAATCGCACATATTTTTCTGCAATCCTAAAGTAACATGTATCTGCAAATCATCTCTCGTTAGTACTGCTGTCTGAAGGAGCTCTGAAAACCTGCAGATCAACTTACAAATCGCACATACTTTTCTGCAATCCTAAGTAACATGTATCTGCAAATCATCTCTCGTTAGTACTGCTGTCTGAAGAAGCTCCGGAAACTTGCAGATGAACTCACAAATCACACATATTTCTCTGTAATCGTTAACATGTATCTGCAAATCATCTCTTGTTAGTATGACCCGGCCTGGTATGACCCGACTTACCGCTGACCCGCCGACCCGACCTCTGCGTTTTGAGAGCGTTAACTCCGACACCAGATTCACTGTTCCAATAACGTTCTGTCGCGTGTCTTCACTGTAGCAGCTTTGTTTACGAATTGACTTTTCATTTCTTTGTGTTTTTGGTAATTCACTCCCCGTCGGCGAATCCTGAGTGCCCCAAGACTGGAGTAAATAGATGGATGAGATTGACGGAATATGTGTTAGTCAAAGCATTCAATCTCAACCCTAACTAAGTCGTGTAAATAAAAAATTGCCTTGAAGATCGCACAGACTCAGGATCGTCGACTGCCCCCATCTGTTGTTGCCCACTCTGCTCACTAAGACTCACTAATCGATTATGTTGTCGCTGCGTCTGTCCTTCCTCCTTGCGGCCTGTCATGCGCGATTTGTTTGAATTTTTTGTCCTTTTTTTTGGGTTCGCTTTCATGTTTTTTTGTTTTTGTTTTTCCGGGGCGGCATTTGTGTTTTGTAAAGTCCCAGCGGCGAATGTCACTTTCCATATCGACTTTGCATTTATTTTTTTTCGATTTGCGTCTGTGTAGAGTTAATGTCGGCTTCTTCGGACTTTATTTTCGCTGTTTTCCCGCGGTCATGCCGAGTCTAAACGGAGGGATTTCTGCGCTCGGAGTCATTATCGACGTATCCGAACATCCGCCACATTTAACGTAAGCTTTCCCAGTTCTGTTTGTGGCGTTTCCGAACCTTTCATTACGAGTCCTCTATGTCAAAATCTCCCGTTCAAAGCGATCCCTGCGAAATCCATCAGTTGTCAATCATTTTTCATTTTCAATTTAACTTTCTCATGTATTTTTGTCACTGTTAAGTTTTTGCCGTTCGAGATGATTCCAGTTCCGTCCTGCGGTTGCCAAGTGTGCGGTCCGTGCGTGGGGTTCCTGAGGCTTGTCGGCGCGTCGATAACCCACTCTAAATAACAGCCACATTAATACTCAAGCCTTAATATCTCCTGAAGCGTGCAGCGAGGCGAGGAAGGCCGCGACGAGAAGAGGTGCGATGGGCGGGAAGGAGGGAGGGAGGGCAGGTAGGGTGGCTGGGGAGGCAGGCATTGTTGTGAGGTACTAGAACTTATACCCCATTCTGGAAGAGCACTGGGCACGCCTCCTTCACACCCTGACAGCCAATAATCAGCAACGTTCAGCTCAGTCCAAGTATTGTGTCACGGCCTGGCAGCTTGTACCCCGACCCTCGACCCCTGCCTTACCAAAAGAACCAACCGTGGCGTATTGTACAGTTAACGTCAACCAAAGCGTGAATTAACCAGCCAAAGGGAGGTTATTTCTTTTATTTTTTAATATTATTTTTATTTACAGCAAAGGAGACAGATCAAGGGCTTATAAAAAAAACAGTAATGAAAAAACACCGCGCTACTTACTGCCCCTAAAAAGACTGGAAAGGAGTGGCCGAAAGAGAAGTGTCATTTTAGGAGCAGCGAGTACCGGGCTATTTTATTTTTCACACTTTTTTGTTGTTGCCCTTGAGCTGCTGCCTTTCCCGTAAATAAAAATCCTACCAAAGATGACAAAAGTGACCTCCGCCAATCACCAAGGGGTCCAGAAAGGGGGTGAGGCTCAGGGCACCAGCTGTCAGGCCGCGACGGTACTAATGAGCACTAACCAGCCAGCCGCCCCAAGTGCTGTTCCAGAATTAGATCAAGACTCGTGTTTGTGTACAGATGTTGCCAATAACACGTGTTTTCTCCCTCTCTCTCCCTCTTCCAGGAAGGAGAGGAGGGCGCACCTCCGGCGGTAAGTGACAGACCAAAGCTTCGCGTCGCCCCAGTGGCCCCGCCCACCGCCGCCGCACCCCGCCACACCCCCCACCGCCCATATCACAGACCTACCATGCTATACTTACGTCAAACTTCCACCCATTCCGCTCACCTTCTATCTTTGCAGTGGTGATTTCCTTGGTGGTTCTGTTCCCCTTAACCCGGTAGCAGCGAGGATCGTGTTTCTTAATGGTCCCTCTAAGCGAGAAAAATGAGAAAAAAATCATCTCACACGAAACATTTCATAATATATATCAAAGCATTTGTGATCAGTTTATGTATCATCTATTTTTGGGGGTTTATAACATGACACAAATTTGGCCCGTCGCTGCTACACGGTAAAGCCACAAATTTGGCCCGTCGCTGCTACACGGTAAAGCCACAAATTTGGCCCGTCGCTGCTACACGGTAAAGCCACAAATTTGGCCCGTCACTGCTACATGGTAAAGCCACAAATTTGGCCCGTCACTGCTACATGGTAAAGCCACAAATTTGGCCCGTCACTGCTACATGGTAAAGCCACAAATTTGCCCCGTCGCTGCTGCATGGTTAAAACTTCAAACTCTAAACCATGCAAGATATAACCACAGGAAACTTAAAATCATTGACCCTAAACATGGTAAATTTAACACGAATCTAAACTACTGGAAACCTAAAATCAGTGATCCCTAAACATTGCAAATTTGACAAGAATCTAAACAACTGGAAACTTAAAACTCAGTAAACTCTAAATCGTGTAACTTTAAGAAGAGGAATTCAAATCGCTGTAAATCTTGAAGCATGCAGAGACCAATGTTCAGTACTGTCCACTCAGACCCCTTCCTATTGTGTCTCTTAGAAGGGGAAAGAAATGACTGACTAACTGAAATGAGGGATAGAAAGGAAGCACAGTCGGAATATGAAGATTAATCCTCAGTCTTTATTAGAACAGTAGATGATATGTATGGCTGAACTCGCTCTTTCCAAATAGTTCTAATTTTCCTTGATACGAGTGCTGGTAATTATCGGAAACCAGCAAGGAAATCAACAGACATTCCCAGACAAAAAATAAATGACGTAACATAAAAGAAACTGCGGAGAAGAATCAAGGAAACAAAAAAAAAAAATCCAAAATGAGAAAAAATTACCAACCAAAATCACCATTGCAAAAATATGAAAAAAAAAATGCCAACCAAAAATCAAGAACACGGAAAAATTGCCGACATCAGCGACTCCAACCCAAGTGGCGGTGGCTGTGGCGGAGGTGGCGGCTGGCTGGGCAGGGGTACTGAGGGCCCTGAAGCCTGGCCACAGCCTACTTTCACGCCTGCCAGCCCAACCCGCAGCCCAAGTCCTGTCCGGTGGGCTGGCGGGCATTAGTTCCTACTTGCCAGTGGTTTTCTGTTCTCTCTCTCTCCCTCTGTTCCCTGTGTTCCATGTTCCTGTTGTCCTGTCCTTAAAGCCCAGGAGACAAACACCCACAACAGGCTTCCTCTTCCTTCTTCCCTATAGTTGACGAAAGCTCTGCAGAGGCTCGGCCAGCATGGAAACACTCAAATCCCCTTACATACAGAATCAGAATCCCCTTGAAACAGAATTTGAATCTCTTTACCTGGAATGGTTGCCCAGAATCTTACTGTTTGCCATTGAAAAGAGAATACCGTCCTTTGCATAGAGAATCAGAATCCCCTTGAAACAGAATTTGAATCTCTTTACCTGGAATGGTTGCCCAGAATCTTACTGTTTGCCATTGAAAAGAGAATACCGTCCCTTACATAGAGAATCTGAATCCCCTTGAAACAGAATTTGAATCTCTTTACCTGGAATGGTTGCCCAGAATGCTACGGTTTGCCACTGAAAAGAGAGAACCTTAAACATGAAGACGCTCAGATCCCCTTACATAGAGAATCAGAATCCCTTTATAAAGACAACTTGAATCTTCCCAGAATGGTTGCTCAGAGTGTTAACTGTTGAAAAGAGAATATATTAGAGTTCAGCAGTAACTCACACATCTTACAAGTCTTTCACGACCCCAAAACCAAAATTAAAGTATCGCAAACCATATCAAACTTCAACCACAGATCCCAGAATGGTTCCTCAGAGTGTTAACTGTTGAAAAAAGAATGTACATTAGAGTTCAGCAGTAACTCACACATCTTACAAGTCTTTCACGACCCCAAAACTAAAATTAAAGTATTGCAAACCATATCAAACTTCAACCGCAGATCCCAGAATGGTTCCTCAGAGTGTTAACTGTTGAAAAGAGAATGTACATTAGAGTTCAGCAGTAACTCACACATCTTACAAGTCTTTCACGACCCCAAAACCAAAATTTAAGTGTCGCAAACCATATCGAACTTCAGCCATAGATCCTCCTTGCAAACCCCCCCAAAACACTAAAATTCAAGTACCTCAAACCATACCAAACTCCAGCTGCATATCCCCCTTGCAATCCTCTGCCCCCATGAGCTGCTGTCTCCCGAGTCTGCCCGTAATCCTGGCTTCCACAACACAGGGTAAAAGACATACATCAACCTCCTCTGGTGGTGGTGGCCGTAGATCCAGGAAGTGTGTTTAGCTAAGTTCCCTCTACTATAGTGCTCTCTTGGATTGCCGTGTTGCCCCGTCTCTCCCTCCCTCCCTGATCTTGTGTGTCCCTTTCTCTCTCCTTCTCTACCCATCCTGTTCCTTCCTTCCTCCTTCCTTCCCTCCCTCCTTCGTTCCTTCCTTCCTTCCCTCCTTCCTTCCTTCCCTTCCTTCTTCCATGATCTTGTACCTCCCTTTCTCTCCTTCTTCTCTACCCATCCTGTTCCTTCCTTCCTCATTCCTTCCCTCCCTCCTTCGTTCCTCCCTTCCTTCCCTCCCTTCTTCCATGATCTTGTACCTCCCTTTCTCTCCTTCTTCTCTACCCATCCTGTTCCTTCCCTCCCTCCCTCCCTCCATCATCTTCCTCCTCCTCCCTTTCTCTCCCCTTCTCTGCCCATCTTGTCCCCTCCCTCCCTCCATATCTTCCTTCTCCCCTTCCCTCCCCTCCTCCACCCATCCTGTTCCCTCCCTCCCTCCCTCCACTATGTTCCTCCACTTCAGTATCATTTCCCTCCCCTTCCCTCTCCTCCCTCCACTCTTCTCCACCTCAGTTATCTCCATCTCTCCTCCTCTTCCGCTCAATCTCCTCCAGTCCTCCACCTCCTCCACTTTTTTTTACATGGTGGAGATGAGTTAGTTTATTTTATTATTGAGGAGATGATCTTTTCTCCTCCCTTCCGCCTCCTCCACCTCAGTGAAGTGGAGATGAGTGACCTGTTCATTTTTTTTTTTATGCCTTCCGCTAAACTCATGGAAATTAATGTCGATTCAGCTCAGTTTAAGTCTGGAGATGATCTTTTTTCTCTTCCCTTCCCTTTTTCCTCCCCCATTAAAGTGGAGATGATTAAATTCCACCTTCCCAAAAAATCTAAGTGGAGATGGTTCAATTTGTCCCATTTTAATAGTGGAGATGATGTATCCTCCTCCCTTTCCTTCCTCTCCTCCCCTCCACTCCCTCCCTTTCCTCCCTTTTGTAGTGGAGATGAGTGAATGTGCCGGCCCGTAGTGGAGATGAGTGGGCACTAGTGGAGATGACTACCTTGACTGTCCTAGTCTAGTGGAGATGACCGGTTCGCCATGTAGTGGAGATGAGTGATTTTTATTTCCCCTTTAGAGAAGATGAGTGTGTTAGCCTTCCCTTAGAGTGGAGATGAGTGTGTTTTCCTTCCCTTGTAGTGGAGATGAGTGGTGGATCTTGTAGTGGAGATGAGTGGTTTCTGTCCCTTAGAGTGGAGATGAGTGGATCTTCTTGTAGTGGAGATGAGTGGTGTCTCTTTTCCTTCTAGTGGAGATGAGTTGATCTTATGGTGGAGATGAGTGGCTACCTTAGTGTGGGTTTTGGTCTCCCTCTCTTACGGGGAGATGAGTAAGGAAATGAGTGGGTAGTCTCCCTTAACTAGTGGAGAGCTTTGGATAGTCATCTCCACTTGGCGCCGGGAGAAGATGATCCCCCCCGTGTGTGAGGTTCCCCTGTTTTGGTCTTGCCGTGCCCCCCCCCCCACCCCCTCCCCCCCAGATAAGTTCCCCCATTGTTCCCACCCCCATTGTTCCCACCCCCCAGTACAGCCCCCGGAGCAGCCCCAGGCCCAGTACAGCGTGCCCCGTGTGTCCCCCCCTGCCCCTCCCCCCTAGGCCGCGTCACTATAATACTGAGAACTTAGCGAGCCTTGTGGTCACTAAACCCGGTGAGGGGCGGCCCCACGACGCGCCGCGCGCCGCCCCGCCACCAACACTGTCCTGTCCCTGTGCCTTGTGTCCATAAAGACCCTCGAAGACTCTCCTGAACACGACCTTGGAAACAGTTATGGTTTATTTCATCTTTGCTTTGTGTTGGTATACAGGCTGTGGCACCACCGCCCAGCTGCACCGCCCCGGGCTGCTGCGGCGGCGGGGCGCACCGCACGGCCCCACGCCCTCCCGGGGCTGGCGTGGCCCCGGGAGGCGGGGGAGCTGCTTCCCGCCCCGCTATGCAGTCCTGCAGCACAGCGCGGCAGCAACCCGGGGCGGTGCATCGCCGCGCACACTTTACTAACTGTTGCTCTTTTCCACAGACGGAGGGCGAGGCCGTGGCCGAGGAAGGTGAGTCTGTGTGGCCAGGCAGCCCACCCACACCCACACCCACACCCTCCCACCCCTTGTCACCCAACCACTGTGAAGCCTGGGGTGGCCCCATGCCTCGCGGGGGGTCATGGGCAAGAGTCGTGGGCCAACCCCAGGCTGTGCCCCCCTAGCACTAAGTCAGCCCCAGGGGTGTGGAGGCTGCCTCTCAGGCGCTGCCCCCCCTGGGGTGCCTCGCCTCCCTGGAGGATAATCCTTTTCTTTTGCAGCTAACTCGCTTTTTATCTATTATTTTATGATTTGGTTCCTTACTATTACGTTACTTTACGGGTGTGTCCGCGTGTACGTGTGTGTGGCGTGCCGTCCGTCCCGTCCTGTCCGTGGCGTGGCCCCCCCTCTGCCCCGCCCCCCCCGGGTAATAATGCCGCCTTCTCTCCCACATTAACCGCACACTAACAGGAGGGGAAGCCGCCCCCGCCGAGGAGGCTCCCGCCGGCGACGCCCCGGCAGAGGGCGCTGCCTCAGAGGGCGCCCCGCCTGAGGGTGCCCCGGCCGAGGGGGCGCCGGCTGAGGGGGCTCCGGCCGAGGGCGCCGCTGAGGCCGCCCCGGCGGAGGGGGGTGACGCCCCACCCGCTGAGGGTGCCCCAGCGGACGCCCCGGCCGAGGCCCCGGCTGAGCCCCCTGCCGAGGCACCCGCTGAGGCAGCCCCTGCCGAGGCCGCCCCGCCCGCAGAAGGTGAAGCACCGCCGCCCCAGGAAGGTAGAGTGTCGCCACCACCGCCTCAGCCGCCATCGCCGCCGCCGCCCTGCCCGGCACCGGCACCGGCACCCCTCCCCCCCCTTGGTTCAGCCCATTGGGGCTTTTTTTTGTTCACGTTCACTTTAAGTTGCTTGTAACCCGCCCTGTGTTGCCTCAGTGTTGTGGCGGCCTGACCCGCCACGCCACCCCCTCCCCCCCATCATTCAACCAACACCACCACCACCACATCATTCAACCACCACCACCACGACCACATCATTTAACCACCACCACCACCACCACATCATCATCTGACCACCACCACCACATCCACTCCTCCACTTCACCGTCACCACAACAAGCTTCCCTGCATCTCCACCCATCACCACCACCAGAGTCACGAGGTTAATTCCACTTCTCACACCTAACACCACTTCATCACCACCACTACACCACACTAACACTGCATTAAGAATCGTAGTCATTTTAACACCACTACTCTATAACCACCACCACTACCACTATTTCAACACCACGCCTACCACATCACTTATGTGGTAGGCGTGGTACAGGATCATCACCACTAACACATCACCACTAACACACCACATAACACCACCCACACCACTATCACCACCACCTCTATACCACAAAACACCATTACTATTAGACTTTGCAATACACACATACACACACACAAATAGATAGGTTGATAGATGATATATTGAACACACACACACACACACACACACACACACATACACACACATAAACACACACACCTTACGGATTCATAGATAGATATAGAGAAGATTGACCACACTTTAATAGATAGATAGATGATTTATTAATCACATAGACAGATAGATAGATAGAGATACACTTTGATCTTTCTCCGTAACTTAGAATGTCCGCTCGCATTAGACCATTCACCGAGCACAAACACATAAATAGATAGATAGATAGATAGCTAATGTATCAAACACACATACACACACACATACACAGTGAATCTAACACATAATCAGACCAAAAAATTGATTCCGAACTCACAAACACACACACACACACATCCCATCGCATCACACTCGCACACCGTCCACCGCCGTCCACCTTAACGCACCTCTGTCTCCTCTGCAGCGTAAAGTGGTCATCGCCAATCAGCCGTCAACAGCAGCACCAGCGGCGGCGGAGGGGGGATGACGCAGCCGGAAAGCAAAATATAATTGTCTACGTCTCTTGTCTTCGTTTTCTGTGGATCTTCGCGTGTGACGTCATGGCGTGTCAGAATTCTCCAATGAGCTAGAGAAGAAAATCAACACCCGAGAAATTATATATGAGAGAGAGAGAGGAACGCACCCTCGGAGAAGAAGAAAAAGGGAAGAAAAATAACGAAATCAAAACAGCAAGGAAAAAACATCGATTTGCTAGGAAAGGATGACAGCGGACAATCATGAAAGGGCAACCAGAGTCGAGGCCACAGCTGGGTTGCAGGGGTGCGTTCCGACCATCCAACTTAACCAAATACGGAACGATTGTCGCCATTTTTTTAACTCCACCAATTTTTTTCGCTAGTTAAATCTTCCTTGGACTGACTGTGAACATCATTACAATACTCTTAACACATATATACAAATACTATTATAAAACATGAATCTCCATAAAATTTGTATAACGCATGACAGTATTTTTTCCATTGTATTGTGAGCCCTGAAAAGTATGCATGTCAACATATACATAAGTTTTCAGCCCATACGCAATGATATGTGAAATTAAATACTTGTCAAAAACCTTATTGTGTTACCATCCCAGCCGATCAGTGTCGATCTTACTTGTTATTTGTCTTCTTTAACATTTTCTTCCTTCCTGTTCTTGTGTTCTTATGTTCTTATCACTCTTTTATTATTGTTTTTATTCCTATTTGTCTTCTTTAGCATTTTCTTCCTTCCTGTTCTGTCTTGTCAAGGATGAGATAAAGGGTCATCATGGGGGGGGAGGGGGGGGGGGTCATCTCCACGCAACCCCTAAATGGTGACCTCTGATAATGTGACCTTGACCTCTGTGACATTGTACGCCGCAGCAAAAGATTGGTTAGGGATGTTTCTCTCTCTCTCTCTCTCTCTCTCTCTCTCTCTCTCTCTCTCTCTCTCTCTCTCTCTCTCTCTCTCTCTCTCTCTCTGATGATCTTTCGTGACGGGAGTTCATGAGAGAGAGAGAGAGAGAGAGAGAGAGAGAGAGAGACTGCAACAAGGAATAAGGGAAGGGAAAAATATAGATAGGAAAGAAGAAGGAAGGAAGGGAAAAGAAAGAAAGTGAACGGAGAGAGAGAGAGAGAGAGAGAGAGACTGCGATAAGGAATAAGGGAAGGGAAGGATATAGATAGGAAAGAAGGAAGGAAAGGAATAGAAGTGGGGAAGAAGGAAAAAGAAAATGAACAGAGAGAGAGACTCCACTACCCGGGAACCAAAACAAGTCGATATCTAACCCTTCCCTAATCATATCTCAGGTGTCAACATGGCTATTCGAAGGACTGAAATATCTCCCCTCCATGGATTAGCATATCAAGGCATCTATTCCCCTTTTTATGGCGTGCGTAAGGCTTAAGATTCCCCGACCCTCTGAATATCGTGTTCCGGGCCCGTCCTTGCCATGTACTAGGAGGAGAAATAGAGGCTGAATATGGTTGTATAAAGCTAAGCATTGATCAGCTGGGAACTTGTCTGCATCCGGGTTTGTTGACTTCACTAACTTTTTATTTCATTTCACGCATTTTTCCTACTCAAACGAGGGTATATATTAATTTTTCACCTCTATTTCTCTTATTTTATGTAATTTCTATGCTTTGGGAAGGTAAAATATGTTAAAAATGGGTTATAATGTGATGTTTGTGAAGCTGAAGTCAGAGTCAAAAGCGGAAGGCGTTCATGGCATGTTGTGATGACGTCATAATGATGCATGACACACGTGGCTTCGAGAGTTCACGGAGTCACAGATTCTCGTACTCAGCCACTCACCGCATCGTATATTCCGGCTTTTGACCCATGACAATCGCAAACAAACACCAATAATTAACGATTTTCCGCCGTGACTATAAATGCATATCGTCACTGGTGTGGGTACAGGAGTTTAGGGTACTGGAAATGATGAATGCGATGTGAGTACGGTAATATGGCGACGCTGGCTACCTCTCTCCGTCATAAAATCCTTGCTTTTTACTCATTAACTGCTAGGATTACACGGGCTTAACACTACAGGGAATAAATACAAGCCTTTGACCTTCCATCGTGGCAGGAGGGACGGGAATAGCTACGCGGGGTGCTGTGTTATGCGTTTTTTTTTATATGTATTTTTATTTTTGTGACGTGAAACAGAAAATGAGGTCGCTGTTTACTGCTTTGTTATTACCGAGGGGAGAGAGAGAGAGAGAGAGAGAGAGAGAGAGAGAGAGAGGAGGGGGAGAGAGAGACGGAATGACAGGAGTGGAAGAAAGTAGAGAAAAGGAAGAAAGAAAAAGAAAATGATGTCAAGAGGGAGACGGAAATGACATAATGAAGTAGATAGGGAAGGGGAGGAAACGAGAAAGAGGAGGAGGAGGAGGAAGAAGAAGAGGAGGAAGAAGAGGAGGAGGGGAAAAGATTAAAAGAGGAAATGACATAATTTGAAGTACACGAAGGAGGAAGGGAACGAAGGAGAGAGCAGAAGAGAAGGAGGAGGAGGAGGAGGAGGAAGAAGAGAAAGGGCACGGAAGAAGATGGAAAGAGGAGGAGGAGGAGAAGATTAAAAGAGGGAATGACATAATTTGAAGTACACGAAGGAGGAAGGGAACGAAAGAGAGAGAAGAAGAGGAAGAGGAGGAGGAAAAAGGAGAGAAAAGGCACGGGAGAAAGAGGAAGAGGAGGAGGAGGAGGAATAAAGAAGAATAGATTAAAAGAGGAAACAATAACATAGACGTGAAAGATAAAGTGGATAAGAAGAAGAGAAAGAAGGAAAAAGGGAAGAGAAAGTAAGTTAAAAAAAAAGAGGAAGAGAGAAAAACAGAGAAGAGAAGAAACAAAGACAAACGAAGACAAAACAAATAAAAAAAAAGACGAAAAAGAAAACGAGAGAAAAAAAATATACAGACGACGAAACAATAAGAAGAAAAAAGAGATTGAAGAGAGAGGAAGGAGGAGGAGGAGGAGGAGGAGGGAGGAGGAGGAGGAGGAGGAGGAAGGGGAAGGGGAGAGGGAAGGGGGCAGTTTAAATCCCCCCCCTCACACTAACCCGCCCCGCTCCTTCAGTCAGTCACGGGCAGTCGAGGAGGGAGGATGCACGCCGCTCCTTCAGTCTAACTCTATATCTAACATCACGGAAGGATTATAAGTGGAAAAAAAAGGAAAACTGAAGCCTTGGAATATATAACTAAGTCTCTAAAGTGATAAAAAGTGAAGAAAATATGTATAAGTGGATATTGTGAGACTTGACGTATAGGAAGTGAAGGAAAGGAACGAAGGAGGGAAGGATACGAGAGGTCAAGAGAGAGAGAGAGAGACTGATTCCTACGTCCAGGTGTTGTTGTCTTCTCAGGTGAGCTAATTAGGAGTGCTTAATGACAGGGTTACAGGTGTGATTATGTCCTTACCTGGTTCCGTTTTTTTTTTTTTTTTTAGTCCATTTATTTTTCCTTTCCTTTCTTTTACTTTTATTTATTTGACTTTTCTTTTACTTTCATTCCTTTACTTTCTCTTTCCTTTCCTTTATTACGTAACTTACCTTTTCCTTTCCTTCCTTTCTTTCCTATCCTTTCCTCTCCTTTCCTTCCTTTCCCTCTCCTTTCCTTCCTTTCCCTCTCCTTTCCTTCCCTTTCCTTCCCTTCCCTTCCCTTTCCTTTCCTTACCTTCCCTTACGTTCCCTTCCCTTCCCTTCCCTTCCTTACGTTTCCTTCCCTTTCCATCCCTTCCCATCCCTTCCCTTCCCTATCCTTCCCTATCCATCCCTTCCCTTCCCTTCCCTTCCCTACCCTTCCCTTCCCTTCCCTTCCCTACCTTACCCTACCCTTCCCTTCCCTACCTTACCCTACCCTTCCCTTCCCATCCCTTCCCTTCCTTAACCCACACCATAAGAAAGCCAGAAATAGAGAAATATCAACCCAGAGTTTAATAATAATTGCCAGCAGGAGGCTAATTGTGTATATTACGATAAACACCAGTCATTTAGAATAGGCAATTACCCTTCCTTATGTTTGTGATTACCAGGCTGTTGTGGTTTTTAGTAATTATTCCTGTTGATTAATTACGATTTTTCTCTTTTCTTAATTTACTGTACTTTTTTTTTTTTGTATTCTTCCGCCTTGAAATAACTTGATTGACCTTTTCCTTTCCTCCCCTTCCTCCTCTTTTAACTGTTCCTCCATTTCCCACCTTCCTTTTACCTCCCCCTCTCCCTCTTCCCCTCCCTTCCCCTTCCTTCTCTCTCCCCTCTCCTCCTCCTCCTCCTCTGATGTGATGGTTGTTGATTTTCATTTGTTTTTCTTTCTCTTTCAAATTATTCTTGTTCTTCTGGTTGAAATTGCCGTGGATTCTGTGATGGTTAAGAGGAAGAGTAAAGAGGAATGGATTAAAAGAGGAAATTGTAATATAAACGTGAAGGATGAAGTGGATAGGAAGAAGAAGAAGAAGAAGACGAAGGAAAAAAACAAGAAAAAGGTTAATGGTTTGTTTTTATATAGCTCGTCAGTCCTGTTAGTCACGATAGCTTGTTTTAATTACTAGCAATAACTAACTATGACTGAGCACGTGAAAATTAATTAGTACTTAGAATGAGTTAATTAGCAACCTTTAGCCTCGTCTACGACTCTTTTATTTCAATCATTTAATCACATTTGCGTCAACTACATATATTAGGACAGTTTGTGAGAAGTAGGGACTTGCCAATTCTTGCTATTTATAACTCCTCCATTCTAATCATTCAATAACTAGCCTATTACTTGTTTTCTTTCACGCATCCAGCAGCCCTTTTTTTTTTTTTTCAACATCAGAGAAAACAAAGGACAAACACACACACACACACACACACACACACACACACACACACACACACACACATAAACATAGGGGATTAAAACACTTAACTACTCCCCTTCTCCCTCCCAAAAGAAAATAATAACCACTAGAATTTTAAGGATCGTTCAGAAGCGGTTCGAGACTTGTCCGAGCCGAGCCTGTACTTAAATCAGCGCTTAGCATTATTTTCTGTCTTTTCTAATCCTAATTTTAAAGGGGGGTAAATGCTATATATGGCTGCGCGTGGCCCCAGTGCTCATCTCCGTGGCTTATAGAATTTTTAAAGATTGTTCAGAAGCGGTTCGAGACTTGTCCGACCCGAGCCTGTAACGAACCAGCGCTTAGCATTCATTATCTGTCTCCTTCCTAATCCTGAGTTTAAGGGGGCATACGCTATAGCTGCTCGTGGCCCCAGTGCTCATCTTCGTCACATTAGCCCTTGAGACAGCTGGGTGATTATACTTGTGATCTCCCTATTGCGTCCTTCCTCCCTCTTCCAACCTCCCTTCCTTTCCCTCCCTTTCCCCGGCAAAATAAGTATTCCTGATGTGTTTTCTGTGGTGATTATCGTCCTAAACACACATAGACAAAGGAAAGAGAAAGATTTGACCGCGGGAATCTTCTAATGTTTTAAAGTACCGATTATACCACCACCACCACTACTACTACTACTACTACTACTACTACTACTACTACTACTACTACAAGGAAAGGGAAGGTTGAAGTAGAGGCAATAGCAGTAATCAGACCAGTAATGATAGGCTAATGACCACCTTCGTTTGATATACTCGCCTTGCCCTGGAGTGGAAATCGATGCTATTTTTTTTTTTTTTTTTGGCGGAAAAGGAAAAAAAACAAAAGCCGGCTAATGTCTGCTCTTTCATCATTCATTTATCTTGTTTCACTTCTTATATTTCTTCTTCTTCTTCTTGTTCTTCCTCTTCTTCCTCTTCTTCTTCTTCTTCCGGCATTGCAGAGGAGGTAACTTCGGTAAGGCAAAGTTCATACTCTCTCTCTCTCTCTCTCTCTCTCTCTCTCTCTCTCTCTCTCTCTCTCTCTCTCTCTCTCTCTCTCTCTCTCTCTCTCTCTCTCTCTCTCTCTCTCTCTCTCTCTCTCTCTCTCTCTCTCTATCTCTCTCTCTCTCTCTCTCTCTCTCTCTCTCTCTCTCTCTCTCTCTCTCTCTCTCTCTCTCTCTCTCTCTCTCTCTCTCTCTCTCTCTCTCTCTCTCTCCCTCCTTTCCTCCCCTTCCCTTCCCCCTTCGTTCCTCCTCCTCCTCTTCCTCCTCCTCCTCCTCTTCTTCCTCTTCCTCCTCCTCCTCCTCCATTTCTTAACTACCATTCTCTCTCTCTCTCTCTCTGTCTCTCTCTCTCTCTCTCTCTCTCTCTCTCTCTCTCTCTCTCTCTCTCTCTCTCTCTCTCTCTCTCTCTCTCTCTCTCTCTCTCTTCCTGGTATTTCATTATAGTTTTCTCTCTTCTTTCTTTTCTCCTCCCTCCTCCTCCTCCTCCTCCTCCTCCTCTTCCTCCTTCGTAATTTGCTCTGTAAGTCACGTGACCTCTCAAGTGATTATTACCGTCATTAGTGTACTTATTACGAGTCTTACCTCTCTCTCTCTCTCTCTCTCTCTCTCTCTCTCTCTCTCTCTCTCTCTCTCTCTCTCTCTCTCTCTCTCTCTCTCTCTCTCTCTCTCTCTCTCTCTCTCTCTCTCTTAATTATAGTTATTATTTTTTAGTGTTCATTTAAAGTGCATTGCTGTGTGATTAGTTTCCTCTTTATTTCTTCTTTCTCTTTGTCCTCTTTATCCTCTTCCTCCTCCTCCTCCTCCTCCTCCTCCTCCTTTTGTCTTCCTCTTCATCCTCTTCTTACTTCTATTACTATATGCTTTCTCTTTTCCATTTTCCTTTTATTCCTCGTTTTACTACTACTACTACTACTACTTTTTTTTTTCTACTACTACGGGCCTCCATCTATTAGAGTTGCGTTGTGAGCGGTATATTTTCTCATATCCTTTCACAAAGCAATTCATTGGCCCCACCCCGCCAATGACTGTGGCCGACAACCATCTTTATTTAATATTACAAACTTTACTAAACATTTTATTTTTAAGCTAACAGAGCTTGTGGTTGATACGACTATCAACCACCGTCGCCTCAAAGTCCAGGTCAGCAATGCGGGTGGTTTTGGGTGCAGGTGACCTGGTTCCTCTCAGGCAGACCAAGGCTGACCTCAGGAGGGAGAAGGACAGCCTGCATCTCATCCAGGCGACCACACTGCTTCTTGGCTGTTGTTTCTTATCCGTCAGTGTTTCGGCGAGTCTTGCGTAGAAGCTCTGCCCCCTTGGTCCCATCCCTCCTGCCGTCGTTAATACTACCGGGGTGAAGGAGCCCTGGTCCACATTCTGTATTCTTTCTTCATATGCTCTGTTCTTCTCTTGTTCGTTTCTTCTGTGGGCTGCATCAAGGGTCAGGTCTCTGTGGCAATGGCTACTACTACTACTACTACTACTACTACTACTCTTTCTCTCTCTTCTTCTCTCCTCTAGCGTTCAATCCTAAATAAAGAAGAGGAATCAATATCTCTCTCTCTCTCTCTCTCTCTCTCTCTCTCTCTCTCTCTCTCTCTCTCTCTCTCTCTCTCTCTCTCTCTCTCTCTCTCTCTCTCTCTCTCTCTCTCTCTCTCTCGTGTTGGTCCAGTTGTGTTATGATGTAGTGATTTGACTCCTCCTCCTCCTCCTCTTCCTCCTCCTCCGGTCACGTCATTCCCCACTCGTGACCTTTTGACCTCTGATGAATTTACGGGAGTGAGAAGAGTAGTTATAAGTAGTAGTAGTAGTAGTAGTAGTAGTAGTAGTAGTAGTAGTGGTGGTGGTGGTAGTAATTCTCGTATGCTAATTTCTCCTTCCTTCCTTTCATTCCTATACTTTCTCCTTCCTCTGTAATCATAAGTATGTATAAGTCTACTACTACTACTACTACTACTACTACTGTGTGTATATATAAGTAAAGGTTAAGGCTTCTATCCCTCCTTCTCCTCCTGGCCTTTCCTCACCTCTGGCTGCCTTGAGGTGAAGATAATTGGTGTTGCCGATCTAAAAATATTGATAGGGATGACGAAGGGAGGAAGGGGAGGAGGGAAGGTGTTTAATTAAGGAAGGTAAAGTTTTGGCTGCCTTGGTGTGGTTGTTGATGGTGGTGGTGATGGTGGTGGTGGTGGTGGTAGTGTTTTTTTCTTTTTAATTATACTACCTTTGTTCTGCTTCTCTTTTTGTTGTTTCTTTTGTTTTTTATTTTTCTTAGTGTTCCTCTTCTTCTTCTTCTTCTTCTTCTTCGTTGTTGTTGTTTTCTTCCTTTCCACGATTATACAAAATGATAGGCTAATGACATTTTTTTCCTCTAACACACATCCCCATCCCTTCCTCCACCCCCTCACACAGCTCCCCCCTCTATACCCCTCCCCCATTCACCCCCACACACCTACACTGCCCCCCTTCCCCCATCCATCCCCTCCTTCCCCTTCCTTCCTCCTCCACCCCTTCCTCTTCCCCCATCCCTTCCTTCCTCCCACACACACTTATCCACCCCCTCCCTCACATAGCCCCCATATACTACACCCCCCCTACACACACACTGCCCCCCTCCCCCATCCATTCCCTCCTTCCTCTTCCTTCCTCCCATTCCCCTTCCTCTTCCACCATCCCTTCCCTCCCACACACACACACATCCACCCCCTCCCTCACACAGCCCCCACATACACCCCCGACACACACTGCCCCCTCTCCCTACACCTTCCCCTCACTCCTCCCCTTCCCCTTCCCCTCCCCCCTACAACCGGACACACAAAGTAGCCTCAGTAATCCGGTGACAGATGAACGAGGAGGCGTCTTCCGTCTTGACTTAGCGACACTAATAACGCCGCCAGAACCGTCCCCGCCGCTCCCACGGAAAAGAGCAGAAAAAGAAGGAAAAAACGAGCGGGGAAAGAGACGGTAAGGTTATGGCGTGTTGCTACTTTCTTACACACGGACAGACGCGCAGACGGGGAGACCGATATACAGACAGGGAGACGGGAAGACTTAGAGGTGAGAGACAGAGAGATAGGGAGACGGACAGATATGGGGAGAGACAGAGACAGACGGGTAGACAGTGAGACCGATATACAGACAGGGTGACGGGTAGACATATAGAGGGAGAGACAGACAGACAGGGAGACGGACATATATGGGGAGAGACAGAGACAGACGGGTAGACATGGATACCGATATACAGACAGGGAGACGGATGTACGGATACGAGGAAAGACAGCCAGACAGACAGACGGATACGAGAGAGACAAACAGACAGACGGATAGACGGATACGAGGAGACAGACAGAGAGACGGATAGGCGGATATGAGGAAAGACAGACAGACAGACGGATAGACGGATACGAGAAGAGACAGACAGACAGACGGATTCGAGAAAAGACAGACAGACAGACAGACAGACGCCCTCAAAAACGGAAAGGTGGTTGACTACTGATAGTTATTGAGACAGGCGTGGACAGGGAGATTCACAGACAGACGGAGAGACGGGAAAAGACGCACAGACAGACAGACAGGGACACAGACAGAGAAATACAGACAGACAATGAAAGATAGACAGAAAAGAAGATGAAGACAAAGAAAGAAATAAGAAAAGAAAGATAAAGACAGGCGAAGAAAAATAAGAAAAAGAATGTTATGGAATTTTGCGACCCTCACACGCACGCACGCACGCATATATATACACACACACAACAGTAGCACAGTTAGTAGTAGTAGTAGTAGTAGTAGTAGTAGTAGTAGTAGTAGTAGTGCCGGTGAAGGATTTAGTACCAGTTTTCCCCTATAATGGGGGGTAAAATGGTCTGTCTGAGAGAGAGAGAGAGAGAGAGAGAGAGAGAATAATGATAGAAGAGTTGCATTAAGAAATATATCCTTCCTTCCTTTCTTTCCCTCCTTCCTTCCTTTCTTTCTTTCTTTCTTTCTTTCTTCCCGAGTCGTTCTTCATTTTCACTTTCCTTATTGCACGGATGATAAATTCTCTCTCTCTCTCTCTCTCTCTCTCTCTCTCTCTCTCTCTCTCTCTCTCTCTCTCTCTCTCTCTCTCTCTCTCTCTCTCTGTCACTTTTCATCTACTAACCTATCTATCGTATTTATAACTATCCATCATTTCTCCATTAAAAATATTCCTGATTTCCACAGACAGACCTTATTAACCTCAAAAAACATATTAATTAGTGACTTCCGATCGTCTTTTGTTTAATTAGCGCCCATAAAGACCGTTCCCGATGCAGCTATAGACGCCGTGACGCCCATTAATAGACGGCGGAAAGGTATTGGATATCGGAGAAACAGGATCGGGGAGGCATTTATAGATGGTGTGTTGTTTTGTTAAGGAATCGTACCCTGAAAGCAATTACCTCAACCTGGGAGGGGGATCGATGCAGAGGAGGAGGAGGAGGAGAAGGAATTCTTTTGGTTGAAGCGAAGGAGAAATGAAAAGGGAGGAAGAAAAGGGAAATATGAAGAGGAGGAGAAGAAGGAGGAGGAGGAGGAGGAGGAATTCTCATGGTAGAAGTGAAGGAGAAATGAAGAAAAGGGAGGAAAAGGAAAATAAGGAAGAAGAGGAGGAGGAGGAGGAGAAGGAGGAATTCTGTTGATAGAAGTGAAGGAGAAATGAAGAAAAGGGAGAAAAAAACGGGAAAACTTATTATGGAAGAGAATGAAAGGGAAGGAAAGAAAGAAAAAATGTAGATGGAAGAATAAAAAAAAGAACAAGTTAATAGAAGGAAAATATTAAAAAAAGGAAGGGAAATATGGAAGAGGAAAAGGAGGAAAGGGAAGGAAAAATGAAGAAAGGAAAGGAAAATAATGTAGAGGAAAGAATAGAAGAAAAAAAAACCAGGTTAATAGAAGGAATATATTAAAAAAAGAGGGAGAAGAACAGGGAGGAGTACTTTTTTTGTCTCCCTTTTCATTCTCCCTTTCCCTCCCTTCCTCCTCTTCCATAAATTTTTCCTCCCTCCGACTCTTCTTCCCTCCCTCTTTCCTCCATGAAATTGCCTCCTACACCATATTCCCTTTCCTCTTTTCCTCCCTTCTCCCTTTCTTCTCTTCCTTCACCCTTTCCCTCCCTTCCTCCTCTTCCATAAATTTTTCCTCCCTCCGACTATTCTCTCTCCTTCCCTCCCTTTTTCCTCCATAAAATTGCCTCCTACAATCATCCTTCCCTTCCTCCATTCTCTCACTTTTCTTTTGTCCTGTTTTCTCTCCTTCCTTCCTTCCTTCCTTATTCCCTTTTTTTTCCTTCCTTTCGTTTTCTTTTCTCTTCCTTCTTTTCTTCCATTTTCTATCTTCCTTTTTGCCTTCCTTCCCCCTCCCTTTCCTTCCTCCTCCAACACCTCCTCCTCCGCCACCCACACCCCCTCTGACCTATTCTTCCTTCACCCCTTAACCTTCTCTCCTCCTCCTTCCCTTTCCTCTTCCTCCCTTCCCCTCTCCTCTTCCTCCCTTCCCCTCTCCTCTTCCTCCCCTTCCCTCCCTTCCTCCCTCATCATTGATCCCACAACATAATCCAGAGTAACAAAGAGGCGAGCAAAGAGGTCACAATCCAACATGGCGGATTTGACCCCAACTTTTGACCTCCCGACCTGACCTGACCTGACCTGAATCTGATCTGAGGAAATCAAAGAAACAAAGAAAGAAAAAACAAAGAAAAAAAAGAGTAGGAAAAAAAAGTAGCAAAGAAGAAAATAAAAAAAAGAAATCAATTAAAGAAATCAAGAAAAACAACAAGAAAGAAAGAAAAGAAAAAGAGTATAGAAAAAAACAAAAAAATAGAAGAAATGAAGAAGAAAAACAACAAGAAAGAAAAAAAAAAGTATCGGAAAAAAAACAAAAAAATATAGAAAAAAATAAAGAAATACAACAAAAAAGAAAGAAAAAAAAAGAGAGTATGGAGTAAAAGGTCTAGAAATCAATGGAGAAACACTGTGTTGCTGGCCTAAGTGTTACACCCGGGAGCCCCAAATCACCCAACACACTTATTGCGTGTCGCGGGGAAGGACTTGTGTTGCGCAGGTTGCTTTTTTTTGTTCCTCTGTTCACGCAACACTTTCATTTTGCGTCACTTTTTTTGTGTGTTATTTTTATCTACTTTTCGTTTCTCCTTTTTTTATTTTCTACTTTTTCTCTATCTTGCTTTTTTTATCCTTCTCATTTTCCTTCTTTATTTTCTTTCCTTTTTTTTCCTGTCCGTCTGTCTACCTTCCTTCCTTCCTTCCTTCCTTCCTTCCTTCCTTCATTCATTCATTCATTCATTCATTTCTTCCTTCCTTCCTTCCTTTTCCTTCCTCTCTCCCTTTTTGCCTCCCTTTCTTTCTTCTTCCTTCCTTCCTTCATTATCAATTTCTCCCTACTCTCTTATCCTTCCTTCCTTCCTTCCTTCCTTCCTTTTCCTTTCTTCCTTCCTTCCGTCCTTCCTTTTCCTTTCTTCCTTCCTTCCTTCCTTATCAATTTCTCCCTACTCTTATCCTTCCTTCCATCCTTCCTTCCTTCTTTCCTCCCTTCCTTCCTTCTTATCAGTTTCTCCCTACTCTTAACCTTCCTTCCTTCCTCTCTCTCTCTCTCCCTCCCTCCTTCTCCTTCCTTCCCTCCTTCTGATGCTAATAATAACACCCCATTTTCTTCTTTTTCAGGGCATACTCCTCCAATGGCGCCCTGTGAGTGACGTCATCGGGTGTCCTTGAGGGGTCGTCCGTCAGTGTTCGTGCAGCAGTGATGGGGTGTGGACGTCGCTGCGGCTGCTGGGCCTTGAGCGAGCTGGAATTGGAGCGAGCGAGGCATCAGAATACGCTAGAGGAGAATGCGCGTTACCAGAGACACATCCAGGTGAGAGAAGGGGGTCAGCAAATGAGCTCAGAGGTGTAGTAATTATTATAAGTGAGGTATTAGGTCAGGGTAGGTCACAGAATAGGTCACAGCTTAGAGTATAGGGAAAGATTGCAAGGAAAGGTCATGTTTGGGCTAGAAACGGGGGTCAGAGGTGAGGTGTGAGGTCAGGGCACGTCATGTTAGGTCACAGCTAAAAGTAATGGGTGAGATTGCAAGAAAGGGTCACATGTTTGGTTTGATATCAGGTAAAATAGGTCAAATGTTAGGGGTCAGAGGTGTGGACATAGTTATAGGTGGTGTGAGGTCAGGGCAGGTCACAAATAAGGTCACAGTTGAAAGTTATGGGTAAGGTCGCAAGGAAAGGTCACGTGTTTGGTCATAAGTGTAAGTATGCTTGATATCAGGAAAAAAGAGGTCAAAGGTTAGGTTATAGTTGAAGGCATTGAATAAGGTTAGGGAAAAATCACAAGTTAGGTCACGGCTAAAATGATAACGAGGAAAGGTTGCAAGGAAGGGTCACATGTTAGGTCTCAGATTAAAAGGTTGTATAAGTGAGGTCAAGAGAGGTCATATAAGTTAGGTCACAGCTGAAAGAAGGGTTTTGGTTGTTTTCACTGGTTATTTTACGCACGATTTCGTTATATGCGTGCTGGGCCCACATTCACCACGTGATGGACGACGCGGGTTCGAATCCCCACGCTACCACCTGGGATTTTTCAGTCACCGCCGAGTGGCTTAAAACTATCCACATGCTGTCCTGAAGACCACCCATCAACCCGGACTCTAGAGGAAACCGTCCAAGTGAATCAAGAACAAGTTCCGGGGGGCAGCATGAGCCAAGAGAAGATGGCGCCACTATAAACACTTGCCTGCGCCACGACGAGTTGGGGCCGAGTACCATCCAGGCCCCTCAAGAGAGCCTACTGGTGTTATAGGCGTACACGTAAAAAAAAAAAAAAAAAATGCGAATTCCAGATACTACACGGTTTTGGGGTAGGAGGAGAGAACGCGATGAACGGGAGGAGAGAACGCGATGAGCGGGAGGAGAGAACGCGATGTAATACTGAAGTGATGGTTGTTTTTTTATTAGTTTTCTTTATTGTTTTAACGCGAACTGGACCTCGATCGTGACCAAGGAGACCGTGACTTACTATCGTGTGCTGGGACGAAATATGTTTGAATTACACGAACCTGGTTATTCTTATCTTCTTCCTCCTCATCCTCATCCAATTCGTATCCTCCTCCTCCTTCTATTCTTCCTCCTCCTCTGTTTTTATCTTCTTCCTCCTTCTTCTCCAATTCTTATCCTCTTCCTCCTTCTATTTTTCCTCCTCCTCTGTTTTTATCTTCCTCCTCCTCCTCCTCCTCCTCCTCTTCATCCAATTCTTATCCTTTTCCTTCTCTTCTTCCTCCTCCTTCTTCTCTATTTTTATCTTATTCCTCCTCCTCCTCCTCCTCCTCCTGCTCCAGTTTTTTATCCTCTTCCTCCTCTTCCTTTTCTTCTCCCTCTTCCCTCTCTTCCTCCTCCTCCTCCTCCTCCTCCTCTATAAATAAGTAAGGGTTTGAAAGGTCAGATTTTACAGTGTTTTGGTATTATCGTGTTTATTATTATTATTATTATTATTATTATTATTATTATTATTATTATTATTATTATTATTATTACTGGTTAGTTATGTGGTTGAAAGGTCACGATTAATGGTTGCAAATCACGTGATGAGAGAGAGAGAGAGAGAGAGTACTGGATCATTGAAGCACTGCAACGATCTCTCTCTCTCTCTCTCTCTCTCTCTCTCTCTCTCTCTCTCTGCAGGGTCAATAGATATAATTATGACCTTGGAGAATATTAGGTCAACTTCCCCTCCTCTCCCCACCCTTTTTTTTTTACCTACTTCTCTCCCTTCCCTCCCTTCTCTCTCCACCATTCCTCCCTTTCTCTCTCCCTTCCTATCTATCAATCTTTCTTTATTCTCTTCCTTCCCTTCTTCTCTCCCTCGTATTCCTCCTCCTCCATTTTCTTCCCTTCCTTCTTCTTCTTCCTTTTCATCCTTCTTTCATCTTTCCTTCTCCTCCTCCTCCTCCATCTCTCTCCCTTCCTCCTCCTCCTCTTTCTCTTCCTTTTTCCCTTAATTCCTTACCTCCTTCCCTCCCCTCTCTTTCTCTACTCTTATCGTTTCTTCCCTCCTTCTTCCCATTCCCCCTTTCCTTCATTCCGACCTTCTCTCCCTCCTCCTCCTCCTTCTCTCCTTTCCTCTTCATTCCCTTCCTTCTCCACCTATCATTGTCTAGTCACATGATTTTACTTCTTAATCTGTTCCCCTTTCTCTCTCTCTCTCTCTCTCTCTCTCTCTCTCTCTCTCTCTCTCTCTCTCTTCCGTCATTTTTTCCCTTTCCTTCCTTCTTTTTCCTATTTTTTTCTTCCCTTTCTTTTCCCTTTCTATTTTCCCACATTTATTTTTTTCCTCTTCCCTTCTTCCGTCTTTTCCTTTTTCCTACTTTCTTCTTTTCCTCTTTTTATCTTTTCCTTTCCTCTCTTCTCCCTTCTTCCCCTTTTTGCTCTCATCCGTTCTTTTCCTCCCCTTCTTTCCTCTTCTTAATCCCCTCTCAGGCTACATCAACCAATAATTATGTAAGGTGAGATACTGCCCTCTCTCTCTCTCTCTCTCTCTCTCTCTCTCTCTCTCTCCACTCATCCCTCTCCACCTCCCCCTCAGGACCTTCGCGAGGAGCTGTCCACCTTACACTCCACCGTCGCCGACCTTGAGAGGCGCTACTCAGACCTCTCAGCGCGATACAGGTCTACGGTGGCGTCTCTGGATGATGTGAGTGGGAATGGAGTGGGGGTAGAGAGGGGCTGAGTGGGAATGGAGAGGGGCTGAGTGGGAATGGAGTGGGGGTAGAGAGGGGCTGAGTGGGAATGGAGAGGGGCTGAGTGGGAATGGAGTGGGGTTGGAGAGGGACTGAGTGGGAATGGAGAGGAGCTGGAGTGGGAATGGAGAGGGTCTGAGTGGGAATAGAGTGGAACTTGAATTGGACTGAGTTGGACTGTGTGGGACTGAAGTGGGGTTGGAGAGGGACTGAGCTAGCTTGGAGTGGGGCTGAGTGGGACTGAGTGGAACTTGAGTGGGTCTTGAGTGAGACTGAGTGGAACCTGAGTGGAACTTGAGTGGGAGTGAGAGAGATTGGACAGGTGTTGAGAGTGAGAGGGATTGGACAGGACGGGAAGGAGAGGGAAAGAAGAAAGAAAGAGTAAAGGAGGAAAAAAGGGAGGAGAGGAAGAGGAAGAATGGAACCAGTGTCCTGTCCACCCAGCAGTGAATGGGTACCAAGTTGTGTCCCGTCTCCTGGGGTCTGTTCCCTTCTATAATTCCGCCCCCTCCTGTCTCTCTCCGGCATATGACCACAGATGTTGCGCCGACTAAACAAAGCTTTCCAACTTTTTTCCTTGGGTGGGGATGGAACCAAAGCCTTACTCTAGTTACACGTTTCTCAGTCTCCCAATATGACCTCTCTTACATGGCTTTGCTCTCTTTCAGGTCAACGACACAACGCTGAGACTCAAGGACCACTCTGCTGACCTTTCCGAGGAGAACAGGCGGCTAAGGCTGACCTCGGAGAAGCTGGAGGAGGAGGTGAGTCAGGTCATAGGTCAAGGGGGAGGTCATGTTAGGAGGGAGAAGAAAGAGGAAATAGAGGAGAAATGAAGGAGAGGAGATGGGAGGACTAAGCAACCCTCCTCTTCCTCCTCCTCCTCCTCCTCCCTTCTTCTCCTTCCTCTTTGAACAGACACACACTCCTTTTCTCCCTTCCTTCCCAACTCCTAACCTTCTCCCTTCTCCTCCTCTTAACTCTCATCTCCCTTGTTCCTCTTCCTCCTCCTTCTTCTAACCCCCTTCCCTTTCCTCCAGTAACAGACATTCTCTATAGGAACATCTGTCTCCTCCTCTCTCTCCTAACCAACACTTCTTCTTTCCTCCTCCTCCTCCTCCTCCTTACCCGCATTTTCCTTTCTTCTCCTAACTCATATCCCTTCCCCTTCCTCCTCCTCCCACATACACTTTCTCCAAGAACATGCTCTCTAGGAACATGTCTCCTCTTCCCCCTCCTAACCAACACTCTTCCTCCCTCCTCTTCCTCCATAACCTCTCCCCCCTCCCCACAGACTCGCTCACTCCGGGAACAGCTGGACGAGGCAAGGGAACACGCCGAGGACGAGCACCGCCGTCGAGTGTCCAGCGAGGTCACACTCTCCCGCGACCTCGCCAGCACGGAGAAGCACTACACCAACTCCCTCCGGCGGGCGCACTCCCTCCACGACATCGACCGCCAGCACCTCGAACACGACATAAGCCGCCTGACGCACGCCCTGAGCCGGCAGAAACAGCACCACCGCGACACACTCCGGGACATTCACCACTACCGTCACAGTCACCTCCATCGTCACCACTACTGCCTCGCCCACAGCATATACGATTGTTACGACTGTCTCCACCCTGACCCTATGCTGCTAGACTGACCGGCTGGGGTGAGGGGTGAGGTGAGGAGAGGAGGGGGTGGGGGTGAGGTGACTGGGGATGTTGTAGAAGTGGGTTGAGATGAGATTGATTTGAGGTGAGTAGGATGTCTTGGTTATGAGGTCTTGCAGTCATGAATATAAGGTGAAATGAGATGAGGTTAGGGGTGGTGACATGAGTAGGTTGAGATGAGATGAGATGAGATTGAGTTGAGGTGAGTAGGATGTCTTGGTTATGAGGTTTTGCAGTCGTGAATGTAAGGTGAAATGAGATGAGGTTAGGGGTGGTGACATGAGTAGGTTGAGATGAGATGAGATGAGATTGAGTTGAGGTGAGTAGGATCTCTTGGTTATGAGGTTTTGCAGTCATGAATGTAAGGTGAAATGACATGACGATAGGGTGGTGACGGTGGTGGTTGGGGTTAGTGACATGAGTAGGTTGAGATGACATGAGATGAGAATTTGAAGTGAGAAGGCCCTGTTGGTTATGAGGTTTTGCAGTCATGAATATAAGGTGAAATGAGATGAGGTTAGGGGTGGTGACGGTGGTGGTTGGGGTTAGTGACATGAGTAGGTTGAGATGACATGAGATGAGGATTTGGTGAAGTGAGAAGGCCCTGTTGGTTATGAGGTTTTGCAGTCATGAATCTAAGGTGAAATGACATGAGGTTAGGGGTGGTGACGGTGGTGGTTGGGGTTAGTGACATGAGTAGGTTGAGATGACATGAGATGAGAATTTGAAGTGAGTAGGCCCTGTTGGTTATGAGGAGGTTTGGGTGGTCATGAATGTAAGGTGAAATGACATGACGATAGGGTGGTGACAGTGGTGGTTGGTGGAAATGGTATGGTAGAAATTGGGTATGGTAGAATTGGGTTGAAGAGGCTGATGTCTGTCAGTTTAGGTAATCCTGGGTTTGATGGTAGCAGCAATGTATGGTAGAAATTGGGTATGGTAGAATTGGGTTGAAGAGGTTGATGTCTGTTGATTTGGGTAGTCCTGGGTGTGATGGTGGTGGTAGAAATCTAAAGTTCGGTTGACAAGGTTGATGTCTGTTGATTTGGGTAGTCCTGGGTTTGGTGATGGTGGTGGTGGTGGTGGTGGTGGTAATACAGAATTGGGTTGACAAGGTTGATGTCTGTTGATTTGGGTAGTCCTGGGTTTGGTGGTGGTGGTGGTGGTGGTGGTGGTAATACAGAATTGGGTTGACGAGGTTGATGTCTGTTGATTTGGGTCGTCCTGGGTTTGGTGATGGTGGTGGTGGTGGTGGTGGTGGTGGTGGTAATACAGAATTGGGTTGACGAGGTTGATGTCTGTTGATTTGGGTAGTCCTGGGTTTGGTGGTGGTGATGGTGATGGTGGTAGAAATATAGCAATGGTTTGGTCTGGCATGAGATTATACAGTTTGTGAATGCAAAGTCAAACATTACATTAATTAGAATATAGATTAAAAAATACTAACATATCAACGAAACAGGATTAAATTATTGCATTGTGACGTAGGAATTTAAAACTAGCACCACAAGATAGGTATACATGGTAGTTAAAAATTCATAATAAAAATCTTGATGATATAAGAATGTATATATAGAGAGAGCAAAAATTCTTCGGCAATGATGAAGTTAAAATGTAAATACCAGAATGTTATTGAGACTTAAGTTAGTAAATTTAAGAAAGAGGAGTTTGTCTTCTGCTATAATGAGAAAGTCAAGATGTATATAAAAGAATGTTAGGATAAGTTAGCGCATTTAAAGAAAGATGAGTTTGTCTTCTGCTAAAACAAGAGAGTAAGGATTTATATAGAAGACTGTTAAGGATAAGTTAGCACATTTAAAGAAAGATCAATTTGTCTTCTGCTAAAACAAGAGAGTAAAGATTTATATAGAAGACTGTTAAGGATAAGTTAGCACATTTAAAGAAAGATCAATTTGTCTTCTGCTAAAACAAGAGAGTAAAGATTTATATAGAAGACTGTTAAGGATAAGTTAGCACATTTAAAGAAAGATGAGTTTGTCTTCTGCTAAAACAAGAGAGTAAGGATTTATATAGAAGACTGTTAAGGATAAGTTATCACATTTAAAGAAAGATCAATTTGTCTTCTGCTATAATGAGAAAGTAAAGATGTATATAAAAGACTGTTAAGGATAAGTTACCGCACTTTAGAGAGAGCGAGCAACGTATTTTCTGCTGCCGCTCTGTACCGTCAGGGAGGAAAAGAAAGCAATACAAATGTGTTCATCGTGAAGTGTCAACTCTTTGCAGCTCAAACGTTCCACTGCCCTTCAGAGCAACACACCGACCCAGCCTTGTTATGTCAGAGTGTCGTTAATCTGTGTAGACAACGCCAATACCTTCTCTCTGTAAAATCTCCCTTTCGCATGATGGTCCTAGTACATTCTTTCTGCCTTTCTTTCTTTCTCTGTAAAATCTCCCTTTCACATGATATGGTCCCAGTATGTTCTTTCTTTCCTTATTTCTGTCTGTTTTTCTCTTTATAATCTCCCTTTCACATGATATGGTCCCAGTATGTTCTTTCTTTCCTTCTTTCTGTCTGTCATTCTCTCTCTTTAAAATCTCCCTTTCACATGATATGGTCCCAGTACGTTCTTTCTTTCCTTCTTTCTGTCTGTTTTTCTCTTTATAATCTCCCTTTCACATGATATGGTCCCAGTATGTTCTTTCTTTCCTTCTTTCTGTCTGTCATTCTCTCTCTTTGAAACCTCCCTTTCACATGATGGTCCCAGTACGTTCTTTCTTTCCTTCTTTCTGTCTGTCATTCTCTCTCTTTATAATCTCCCTTTCACATGATGGTCCCAGTACATTCTTTCTTTCCTTCTTTCTGTCTGTCATTCTCTCTCTTTATAATCTCCCTTTCACATGATGGTCCCAGTACGTTCTTTCTTTCCTTCTTTCTGTCTGTCATTCTCTCTCTTTAAAATCTCCCTTTCACATGATATGGTCCCAGTATGTTCTTTCTTTCCTTCTTTCTGTCTGTCATTCTCTCTCTTTAAAATCTCCCTTTCACATGATATGGTCCCAGTATGTTCTTTCTTTCCTTCTTTCTGTCTGTCATTCTCTCTCTTTAAAACCTCCCTTTCACATGATGGTCCCAGTACGTTCTTTCTTTCCTTCTTTCTGTCTGTCATTCTCTCTCTTTAAAACCTCCCTTTCACATGATATGGTCCCAGTAAATTCTTTCTTTCCTTCTTTCTGTCTGTCTTTCTCTTTATAATCTCCCTTTCACATGATGGTCCCAGTACATTCTTTCTTTCCTTCTTTCTGTTTGTCTTTCTATGTAAAATCTCTCTTTTGCATGATGGTGAGCCTTGTGCTGGTAGGAAGTTAAGCATACCAGCACCAGCTCACACAAAAGCCATGCCCATCAGCGACGCCTTCCAAAACAACACACTGACCCAGCCTTGTCATGTCACGGTGTTGTCACTAATCTATATAGACATTTCCAGTTAATATGAGCCTTGTGCTGATAGGAGGTTAAGCATATCAGCACCAGCTCATACGAAACAAGCCATGCCTATTACCGATGCCTTTCGAAATAACAATGTAGAGGACACTAACCAGACTAGAATGTTACTATAACTATAAAAGGGAAGGGAAATCAGTGTAGTACAGGAGCTGAGATGATGTGCAAAAGGCCCCATCACACTGACTTACTGGTCGAGTGTTAGCATGAGAGTCTTTTTGTGACCTTTTCTGCATCTTCTCAGCCGCTACAAGATTACCCAAGCCACCCAAAACCAATCCAGTAAGCCTCCTGTGCCCTGCCCCTCAAGAAGTCAGTGTTGAATGGTTGAGGACACTTTTGTTGCCTTTAATAGAGAGATTCACCTCATATAACAATCTTGCTCTGGTGATATCACGGCGTTTGTTCAGCGGAAAAGTCGTGTTGTCTGAGAAAAGCTCCATAAATGAATACATAATTTAATACTGGGAAGATACGCCGTTTGATAAGTGGGGGAAAAAAGCTTGTCAGTGTTTTGTTGCCCAAGAAAATCACTTAAAGCATTAAATAAGCTTGTCAGTGTTTTGTTGCCCAAGAAAATCACTTAAAGCATTAAATAAGCTTGTCAGTGTTTTGTTGCCCAAGAAAATCACTTAAAGCATTAAATAATCTCATACACGTCATATTAAGGAGTATACTGAAGGGGCGAAATGGTTAATTCGGTGGTGATATTAATGACTTCAGTGCTTATGTCAATGTCTTGCTGTCTGAGAAAATTACGTAAACCATTAAATAATCTCACATAGGTCATATCATAGTGCTTATTGAAAGGGCAAAATGGTCATATCATAGTGCTTATTGAAAGGGCAAAATGGTCATATCATAGTGCTTATTGAAAGGGCAAAATGGTCATATCATAGTGCTTATTGAAAGGGCAAAATGGTTAAGTCGATATTGATATTAATGACTTCTGGGAGAGGGCGGGCCTAGGAGAGTGACTGGTTGGTGTTGACTCATGTCTAATCAGAACTGCAAACAATATCCTGGTGTCCAAAGATGTTAAAATACACTCAGTACAATAGCGTTTAGATTCTCTTTGTGGTTGCCTTCCTTCCCCGAGTCGCATCACACTTAGAAGGGCTGTCCACCAATCTGTTCACTAAAATTATATGGGGGTGTTGTGGTGACCTAACATGTGTCTTGTCTAACCTCCTAAAGCTAACAGTTGCATTAATAGGTGTGATAATTATACTTTCCATCAATCTGTTCACTAAAATTATATGGGGGTGATGTGGTGACCTAACATATTTGTCTAACCTCGTAAAGCTAACAACTGCATAAAAGATCAGATATAATAAGCGTGATAATTATACTTTCCATCAATCTGTTTACTAGAATCATAGGGAGGGGGTGATGTGGTGACCTAACATATGCCTTGTCTAACCTCCTAAAGCTAACAACTGCATAAAAGATCAGATAAGCGTGATAATTATACTTTCCATCAATCTGTTTACTAGAATTATAGGGAGGGGGTGTTGTGGTGACCTAACATATGTCTTGTCTAACCTCCTGAAGCTAACAGTTGAGGGATGAAAGGTGAGATAATGGCCTTAATAGTTATGCTTGCCTGGGTAGGAGTTATAGTGGTGTGAGAGTTAGTTTGAAGTACATACAGTGTTTGGATGTAAAGAATGATTTGCACTCCGTTAGTTCCATTGTTGCCTCTTCCTCTATGTTGATATTATAGTGAGTGACATTTAACCCGGTAGCAGCAGGGATCATGTTTCTTAATGGTCCCTCTAAGCGAGAAAAATGAGAATAAATCATCACACACGCAAACCATTTCATAATATATATCAAAGCATTTGTGATCAGTTTATGCATCATCTATTTTCAGGGGTTTATATCATGGCACAAAGTTGGCCCGTCGCTGCTACACGGTAAAGCCACAAATTTGGCCCGTCGCTGCTACACGGTAAAGCCACAAATTTGGCCCGTCGCTGCTACTCGGTAAAGCCACAAATTTGGCCCGTCGCTGCTACACGGTAAAGCCACAAATTTGGCCCGTCGCTGCTACACGGTAAAGCCACAAATTTGGCCCGTCACTGCTACACGGTAAAGCCACAATTTTGGCCCGTCACTGCTACGGTAAAGCCACAAATTTGGCCCGTCACTGCTACACGGTAAAGCCACAAAGTTGGCCCGTCACTGCTACATGGTAAAGCCACAAATTTGGCCTGTCGCTGCTACACGGTAAAGCCACAAATTTGGCCCGTCACTGCTACACGGTAAAGCCACAAATTTGGCCCGTCACTGCTACACGGTAAAGCCACAAATTTGGCCCGTTACTGCTACACGGTAAAGCCACAAATTTGGCCCGTCACTGCTACACGGTAAAGCCACAAAGTTGGCCCGTCGCTGCTACACGGTTAACAGTTTATGCCTGGGTAGTGGTTATAGTGGTGTGAGAGTTAGTTTGAAGTACATAAAGTGTTTGGATGTTAAGAATGGTTTGCCCTGTTAACTCTACCTCCCTGTCAGCGTGTAGTGGGTGACAGTTAAGGTGTAGCAAGTACTGAACTTCCCCTCCCTTTTTTAAAACTGGCCTTAAAAGCTGTACTGAACTTCCCCTCCCTGTAAATGGTATAAAACAGGCCTTAAAAGCTGTACTGAACTTCCCCTCCCTGTAAATGGTATAAAACAGGCCTTAAAAGCTGTACTGAACTTCCCCTCCCTGTAAATGGTGTGAAACAGGCCTTAAAAGCTGTACTGAACTTCCCCTCCCTGTAAATGGTATAAAACAGGCCTTAAAAGCTGTACTGAACTTCCCCTCCCTTTTTTAAAATGGGCCTTAAAAGCTGTAAAGACTTGACCTCCCCTCCCTGTAAATGGCGTAAAACAGGCCTTTGTAAACTACTAATGGCGTAAAACAGGCAAGTCATAAATACCTCCACAACTCGCCGGAGAAAAACTGGAGTCAATTTTCTTAAATCAACCAATACAAGTGTCTATATCCATTTATTGAAAAATCCTCCAGATGTGACAATCAAACAAATTATCCTGCCCTTATACATAATGAATTCATCCTGGGTGGAGTGACTGATGTGGGGACTCAGGGTGTATAGCAGGTGTACAGTTCTATGTTTCCTTTTAACCATTTGAGTCTTCTTCAGGGAAAATAAGACTGCTGGGAGAGACGGCTGCTGGTGTGTCATCCTGCTGGGTTGCCTCTGAAGAGAATTTACTGATTGGACCCTCTGTGTCTACCGTCCAGGGTGTGTCCCCCTCTCAGGCATCAGAGTCGGGCTAGTTATGGCAGCCGCTGGGAGGCAAACACGGAGAAATATGTCAGTGAGCTCCATTTCAAGGCGACCAGCGAGATGGTCCACCGGGAGGATGCATAAGCAGCGATCTCTGCATGCCGTCTCATTCTCTCTGAATAAGACCGCTGAAATGAAAGAAGAAATATAGTTAACCCAGTAGCAGTGACGGGCCAAATTTGTGCCATGGTATAAACCCCCCAAAATAGATGATACATAATCTGATCACAAATGCTTAGATATATATTATGAAATGGTTTGTGTGAGGGGTGATTTTTCCTCATTTTCTAGCTTGGAGGGACCATTAAGAAACATGATCCTCGCTAGGCTACCGGGTTAATGGTCCCTCTAAGCGAAAAAATGAGAAAAAATCATCACTCACGCAAACCATTTCATAATATATATCAACGCATTTGTGATCAGTTTATGACATCTACTTTGGGGAGTTGATATCGTGGCAAAAATTTAGCCCGTCGCTGCTACAGGGTTAAATGCTACATCCTGCGTGTCCCTGCGCCACGCACACCACACGATGCATTCCAGAGGCATTTGAAGTGTTCCTCTCTCTGGCGTCTTTGTTGCTCTTCAGGTGTGGCGCACGGTGGACCCTGCCAGGCGTCGACCCTCCAACAAGCCACCATGATCTGTTGGGATAGAGCGATGAAGCAGTGGAGTGAAAGTAGAAACACTTCATCAGTTGTCTTGAAATGCAACCCCAACCCCACTTGGTGCCGGGGATCAACTCATGGCCGGCCACTACTATGACAACATTGTATGCAAGGCTTTAAATACACACAAGGGATGCTCAAATTTGTTTTCTTTAACACCAGATGCTTAGACTATTTTCTCGGAGACTCTTTGAAGTATAATTGACTTAGTATAATAATTTTTGTGCTGTATAATCTAGAATATAATTTGTGCTGCATATTTTTTGTGCTGTATAATCAAGAATATAATTTGTGCTGCATATTTTTTGTGCTGTATAATCTAGAATATAATTTGTGCTGCATATTTTTACAACAATTTTCACTATTAGATAAAGTATTAATGTAACCTCTGCCTGATAATGGCTTTCATAATAATATTTGTCACACTAAAAATGAGAAATCTTCAGTAGAAAGCCTGTGAACATTTATGCCCTGAACCATGAATGCTACACTTTAAACCTCTGATCTCCTTGCTGTAAGTCAATCTCATAAACCCAAAATTATTTCCACATGTTTTTTTAGGGAGTCTGATGATGATGATGATTAGGGCGGTCTGTCTTGGCGCCGCAACTTCGGGGTCATTTGGCGCCGAATCTAATACAAATTAATTAACTCATAAAACTATAGAAGCTTAAAATTAAAAAAAAAGTGATAAAACCAACACTGATAAAACTATATAAAACCAGTTACAAATTAAACCATGATAAAATACAACTATAAAAGGATAATAAAAACTACAGGAGGTTGTTACGGAAGGAAGGAAGTAGTGAAGGAGATAAGATGGAGGAGTCGGCGGCATCAAGGCAAATAAAGCAATAATGAGAAAAAAAAATTAAGGCGATCCAAGGCGAGAGAGAGAGAGAGAGAGAAACAATCGGACATACTCTACCAAATAAATTAAATAAAACGAACTATCTGAAGGCCTGGTTCTCTCTCTCCCTCGTCACCTGTTCCCTCCAGTACGTAGCGGGCTTTTTTTTTTAGTTTTCTTTTTTTTTACGCCCTTGCACTGTCTCCTCTGCTGTAAAAAAAATAAAAACTCACCTGGAACTCACGTAATCACAGGTATTGGCTCCGTTCTCCTCTATAGTGTTTCGTTCAGGAGCTCCGAGTCACGTAACAATAGTAGGACCTAACCTGCTGTAAGTCTTCCCTCCTAACACACACACCGTTCCTCTACTCACCTGAAACTCGCGTAATTACAGGTGTAGTAGGTGTCCCGTGATACTCTACTCAGGTGTTCAGAAGCTTCGAGTCACGTAACAATAGTAGGACCTAACCTGCATCTGCGTCTTCCCTCCTAACACACACAACGTTCCTCTACTCACCTGAAACTCACGTAATCACAGGTGTTGGGGTTCCGTTCTCCTCTATACAGTGTTACAGGTGTCCAGGAGCCTTGAGTCATGTAACAATGGTACTTAACCTGCTCTACGTCTTCCCTCCTAACACACACACCGTTTCTCTACTCACCTGGAACTCGCGTAATCACAGGTGTTGATGTCCCGTGCCCCCTTATGTAGTGTTTCAGGTGTCCAGGAGCCTTGAGTCACGGAAGAGTGAGACCTAACCTGCTTCTGCGTCCTCCCTCCTCGCCTGCCAGCCTGGGTCCCAGGCCCTGGGAATGAGAGAGAAGGACCCCAGCGCTCATCCCCTCGACCCACCCACCCCCCTACATTTCTAACTACCTGACAGCCTTTTATAAGATGAGACGACCGTTCAACCACTCTACCACGCCCCACTAACTACCTAACAACCTTTCATTAGCTGAGACGCTCGTTCAACCATTCACTCACCCCCTCAATCACCCCCACCAACTATCTAACAACCTTTCATTAGCTGAGACGCTCGTTCAACCATGCACTCACTCCTTCTAACATCCCCCCTCTAACTACCTAACAACCATTTATCAGCGGAGACGATCATTCAACCATACACTCACCCACTCAACCAACTCCCACTAACTACCTAATTACCAGCCTAACAACCTTCCCTGCCTGTTAAAACGATCGTAAAGTCACACAAGTACTTCCTAAGCATCACTGACTCAGCCTCTTTAATTTATCTCACCTGCTTATCTTAACATCGCAAGCATCATCTAACCTCATTATTTCACCTCATCTGCTAATCTCAACATCCCAGCATCATTGACTCACCCTCTTACACCTGCTTAAATGTTCTATCTCATCTGCTCATCTCAACATCGCAAGCATTATGTTACCTCATTATTTTACCTCATCTTTTCATCTCAACATCCCAGCATCATTGACTCACCCTCACCTGCTTACATGTTCATTCTCATCTGCTCATCTCAACATCGCAAGCATTATGTTATCTTATTATTTCATCTCATCTGCTCATCTCAGCCTTCCGAGCATCTTAAGCATCATTAACTACCTAACAGCCTTTCGTCAGCTGACACGATCGTTCAGACTGATGATAATTAGGAGGAAGAGGAGGAGGAGGTTGAGGAAGACGAGGAGGAGGTTGAGTAAGAAGAGGATAAGGATGAGGATGAGGAAGACGAGGAGGTTGAGTAAGAAGAGGATAAGGATGAGGATGAGGAGGACGAGGAGGTTGAAGACGAGGAGGAGGAGGAGGAAGACGAGGAGGAGGTTGAGAAAGAAGAGGATAAGGATGAGGATGAGGAAGACGAGGAGGTTGAAGACGAGGAGGAGGAGGAGGACGAGGAAGAGGAGGCACCAAGTTAGCAAGCCTCGAGGTAACACACAAAACCACATGTACTACTTTCCGAGCATTATTATTTATGTGAATAAGTTACAAATACTGGTGTAGCACGTGACCCTTAAATACACACATGCAGAAGGGAAGAACAATGTACAGCTAGCGTGGGGAAACTGTGCGGTGCTTTTTACAACATGCAAATCACATAAAAAAAGGAAGAAAATCAATATAGAAGAAATAAGGAAAGAAATGGAGCCTATGTGGAGACGAGGTGGAGTTATTGCTATAGAGGACGTCCGGTGGTGAAGTGGAGGTGATGGAGTGGTGTTGTGGAGGTGTAGAACGCCATCACAGCACGGACACCATCACCACCACCTGTGACACCGAGGACGGGCGAAGTTGGAAGGTCATGTGGAGGTGAAGGAAGAGCAAGAGAGCAAAGTGGTGATGCAGGAGTGGAGTCCCAGAAGTGATGATTTACGCCACTACCACACGGGCGCCGGCTCCAGGAGTTCCAGCGGTGGGGATGTTGAGGCCGGCGAAGAGGTCGGGGGTGAAGGAGGCGGGGTTGGTGAAGAACCTCTGGCGCAGCTCAGTCTGGCAGCGGTTGATGGCTTGGTCGAGGCCCTGCTGGCGGAACTCGGTCATGCGTTCGCTCAGCTCGATGGGGTCCTGGAAGAGCTCGTTGAGGTCGCCGTAGGTGGGGTGAAGGACCTCCGTCTCTTGGCCGAACTGGTCGGTGAAGTGTGTCTGGCCGTCAACGCCCACGAACTGAAGGGGAAGGAGGGATAGGAGGGTGATGCTGCTACTACTACTACTACTACTACTACTACTGCTACTACTATTGGTGGAAAGATAAGAGTGTGCTATTACTGTTACCATTACTATTGATAGATATACAAGAAAGTACTACAGTTGCTACTACTACTACGGTTGGTGGATAAATACGATACTGCTACTACTTCCACTACTACTACTACTACTACTACTACTACTACTACTGTTACTGCTTATGTTGCTACTCACCACTCTCAGGTTGGCGCCGTTGGGGGCCGTCTTGAGGTAGTTCTGCATGAGCTGGATGATCTGCTGGTTGGGCCTGATGGCGTTAGCGTTGTTCAGGCCCGGGCCGTAGAACGCGGGGCCGGGGTTGAAGCCGAGTGTGCCACGGTTTGCGAGACCTCCAGCGGCGGCGGCGACGGGGGCAGCGGCGGCGGCGGGGGCGGCAGCGGCGGGGTCGGCGGCAAGGGTGGGTTCAGGGGCGGTGGCAGCCTCGGCGCCGACGGTGGTGGGAGCCTGAGCTGACGCCGCGCCCAGAAGCAGAAGCATACACGCCTGTGGGGGAGGAAGACAGGGGTGAGAGGGTGCAGACGGAGGAGGTCAAGGAGGAGGAAGAGGACGGTGAGGAGGTGAGGATGAGACGAGAGAAGAAAGGAAGAGGTTAGCCATGAGGTAAAGAAGGTGGAGGAGGAGGAGGGGAAGAAGGAGGAGGAGGAGGAGGTGAGGAGGAGACGAGAAAGAAGAAAGGAAGAGGTTAGGTAGGAAGTGAAGAAGGAGGTGATGGGGGTGAAGGAGAGGAGTCAGGGAGGAGGAGGAGGAGGAGGAGGAGGAGGAGGAGAAGTAAAGTAGGAGGAGGGAGGAAGGTAGGGGACGAGACACGAGAGGAAGACTGTGAAGATGAGGTGTGGGAGGAGGAAGGGAAGATGAGGAGGAAGAGGATGAGGATGACCAGAGGGGGGAAGGGAAGGGGTCAGGGCGAGGGCATGGGATAAAAAGGGGTGATGAGAGGTGGAAGGAAGGAGGATGGAAGAGTGAGCGAGGATGGACAAGGGTGGAGGAGGAAGAGGAGGAATTAATCAATCACATCGCCTTACCCAACCTACGACTCTATGCCCGGAGGTTCCTCTGTATAAGTCCCCATATAGACCCCCTTCCCATCCTGAGTACCACCCGGCAGGATCTATGGACTTGCTCAAGGTATGAACTCCAGAGGCATCAATCCACCTCTCCAAGTCCCTATTTAGTGTCCATGTCTGACAGTCACGGATTAAGACAGGAAACACACGAACTTCAAAGACATTAATCCGTCTCTCCAAGTCCCCAGTTAGCGTCCATGTCTCACAGTCACGGATTAAGACAGGAAACACACGAACTTCAAAGACATTAATCCGTCTCTCCAAGTCCCCAGTTAGCGTCCATGTCTCACAGTCACGGATTAAGACAGGAAACACACGAACTTCAAAGACATTAATCCGTCTCTCCAAGTCCCCATCTAGCGTCCATGTCTGACAGTCACGGATTAAGACAGGAAACACACGAACTTCAAAGGCATTAATCCGTCTCTCCAAGTCCCCATCTAGCGTCCATGTCTCACAGCCACGGAGTAAGACAGGGAGCACGAGGGAGTTGAAGATTCGGAGCTTTGTCCTTCTGCATACGTGTTGACAACGCTATGTTCTCGTGCTGAGGGAGTCCATAACACCGTGCTAGCGTTTCGAGCCTCCCCGGATTTAACTAACAGCTATGCACTAGACTTTTCTGCTCATCACTACCATTTAAGGCCACACTACCACCACCACACTGTCAACCACCCCTATACTATTAATATCCTAACTACACCACCATTGCAACACTTTCACTCTCTCTCTTCTTATCTTCTAATCCCTTTCACTCTCACACTCTCACTCTCTCTCTCACTCTCCAGAAACTTACGAAGGTCCTCATGGTTCGGAAGTAGGATGGGAACTGATGCCTCACCCACCCCGCCTTTGCCTTATATACCCTCCCGGCCCTCCAGCCCAAATGTCAGCATCCAAGAGTCGCGGTTTTTTGGGCTGCTTCGTCCGAGCCAAGACACCGCGGCAAGGTCACTTTTTTTTGTAGCGACTCATTCTTGCTTCGTTTTCTTCGCTTTTCGCTGAACTTCATCTTTGACTGAGTGCTGATGATGGTGATGATGATGATGACGGTAGATAGATAGATAGATAGATAGATAGATAGATAGATAGACAGTATAGAGAGAGGTGTGTATATAGATAGAAATAGATTTAAATACAGATAAAAGGAGAGCATTATATTAACAGTAGAAGGAATAACAACCACTATCACTACTACTACTACTACTACTACTACTACTACTACTACTACTACTATTTCTACTTCCGTGTCAAAGATGGATGTGTTTGGGTCACTTTTTGTTATGGTAGAAACTCCTCCTCCTCCTCCTCCTCCTCCTCCTCCTCCTCCTCCTCCTCCTCCTCCTCCTGCTCCTCGCATGCTACTTCCGATTTCCTATTTTGGGGAAGGTAAGGTGATTTTTGAGAGAGAGAGAGAGAGAGAGAGAGAGAGAGAGAGAGAGAGAAAATATGGTCAGTTTTATAATCTCCTCGTGGTCATCTCCTCCCTCGAGCTAGACGGAGTTTATTGAAAAGAAAAAAAATATATATTGATCTTTTTTTTTTTGTAATTCTTCATTTGTGGGATAACTTACACTTTGCTCTTTTCCTTTTCTTTCTTTTCTTTCTTTTCTTTCTTTCTTTCTTTCACTGTTTTTTTCCAGCGCGTTTTTTCTTGTCCTGTCTCATTTTCTTTTTTATTTTTTATCTTTCATTATTTTTGTTTTTATCAGAATTTACCGACCGATTCACATTTATTAAACTTTATGTGACGGTTCTTCCTTCCTTCCTTTCATTCATCCTTTATTTCCTTCTTTCTTTCTTTCTTTCTCTCTCTCTCTCTCTCTCTCTCTCTCTCTCTCTCTCTCTCTCTCTCTCTCTCTCTCTCTCTCTCTCTCTCTCTCTCTCTCGTTTATCCAACTTTACTTATTTACTGATGATCACCTTTTTCCATTCATACTAATTATACTTTAAATCCTTTCCCCGTATACTTATTTATTTGTGACATTTATTGATTTCTCGGGATTATGTTTTTTTTCTTTTTCTCTCCCTCCTTCTTTCACCCCAAATGGTTGATCGTGTACGCCACTTCATTCACGTTTATTCTTTCTTTTCCTCTCCCTCCTTCTTTCACCCCAAATGGTTGATCGTGTACGCCACTTCATTCACGTTTTTTTTCTTTCTTTTTCTCTCCCTCCTTCTTTCACCCCAAATGGTTGATCGTGTACGCCACTTCATTCATGTTTATTCTTTCTTTTCCTCTCCCTCCTTCTTTCACCCCAAATGGTCGATCGTGTACGCCACTTCATTCACGTTTTTTTCTTTCTTTTCCTCTCCCTCCTTCTTTCACCCCAAATGGTTGATCGTGTACGCCACTTCATTCACGTTTATTCCTTCTTTTTCCCTCACTCCTTCTTTCACCCCAAATGGTTGATCGTGTAAGCCACTTCATTCACGTTTTTTTCTTTCTTTTTCTCTCCCTCCTTCTTTCACCCCAAATGGTTGATCGTGCAAACCACTTCCTTCTCGTTTATTCTTTCTTTTCCTCTCCCTCCTTCTTTCACCCCAAGTGGTTGATCGTGTACGCCACTTCATTCACGTTTATTCTTTCTTTTTCCCTCACTCCTTCTTTCACCCCAAATGGTTGATCGTGTACGCCACTTCATTCACGGTTTTTTCTTTCTTTTCCTCTCCCTCCTTCTTTCACCCCAAATGGTTGATCGTGTAACCCGCTTCATTCACGTTTATTCTTTCTTTTCCTCTCCCTCCTTCTTTCACCCCAAATGGTTGATCGTGTACGCCACTTCATTCACGGTTTTTTCTTTCTTTTCCTCTCCCTCCTTCTTCCACCCCAAATGGTTGATCGCGTAAACCACTTCATTCACGTTTATTTTGTCTTTCTTTTCCTCTCACTCCTTCTTTCACCCCAAATGGTTGATCGCGTAAACCATTTCCTTCACCTTTTCTCTTTCGTTATCTTCCTCGAGTTGCCTTATTTCGTAGGGTAGATATCTTTTCTACGTTTCATTCCTTTCATCCACGTAATTCAGAGCGCAATTTCTTCCCCTCTGTCCTCACTCAATTGGTCTATGGAGGGTCACTTTTTATCGCCCTGTTTTGTTTTCTTTTTCTTTCACTCCTTCGTTCACCTCTAATGCATCATCTCCCATAACCCTTTTTTTTTCCTTCACGCCTTCCATCCTTCTTTCCCTGTTCCTTCCTTCCTTCGTTCTCCCTCGTTGTTGCATCATAACTTGTCATCTTTTTTTTCTTCTTTTTCTTCCGCCTCGATCTCATGTTCTTCCCTTGTTTCGATGTTGTTGTTTTTTGTTTTTTTTGGTGCCTATTCCTTCGTTCGCCTCCATTGCGTTATCTCCAAGAAGTTTTTTTTTTTTATATTTTCTCCTTCATTTCGTTTGTTTGTTTTCTTCTTCTTCCGTGTTTTCCTTCTTTCCTTCCTTCCTTCGTTCTTTCTTACTTTGTGACTGTTTCTTTCTTCCTCTTCTGTATTTTTCTTTCTCTCCTTCCTTTTCTCCTTCATTCCTTCTTTCTTCCTTATTTTTCTTTCTTTCTCATTTTCCTTCTTTCCTTCCTTACTTCCTCCCTTCCTTTCTTTCTTCCTCCTTTCCTTCTTTCTTCTTCTTCTTTCTAACGCTCTTTCTCCTTTTTCTTCCTTCCTTCATTCCTTCCTTCCTTTCCTCCTTCGCGTAATTCCTCACAAGGGGTTTCCGCGTACGAGGAGGAGGAAGAGAAGGAGGAGGAGGAGGAGGAGGAGGAGGAGGAGGAAAAGAGGAGAAGACCGAGGCTGTGAAATGTGAAGGTTAGTTCGCCCTTCACACACCTGGTTATTCAGGACGAAACATAGGTGTGTGTGTGTGTGTGTGTGTGTGTGTGTGTGTGTGTGTGTGTGTGTGTGTGTGTGTGTGTAATAATAATAATAACAATAATGAACGATGAATGCAGTCAGAGAAAAAAAGGAGAAAATACGAAAGAAAGAAAAAGAGAAAAGAAGGAAGAAAAGAAAGAAAAATAAAGAAGAGGAAGAAAGAAACAGTCACAAAGAAAGAACGAAGGAAGGAAGGAAGGAAGGAAGGAAGGAAGGAAGCAACCCAGAAGTAGAACACAATTTAAACAAACAAACGAAATCAAACTTTAAATCATACACATACCAAAAATAACTCTCAGACAGCGGCGGTATTTAAAGAGTAGCTCCCCCAAAATGAATGGTCGATATACAGTCATTGCCGAATTTACGACCGTAGCATAAAATTTGTTACGTCGCATTAAGAGATGTTTTAGCTATCGTCAATATATAGATTCTACCGCAGTCTGGAAGTGGTTATATTTCTGCCATACAAAACTGAGAGACTGGATTTTGGACCATCTATAAAGAGTTCTACGGCCATCTAAGGGTTGATGAAGAGGAGGAGGGTGGCAGGAAGGGAAGGAGAGAAGGAGGATGAGGTAAAAAGGAGACAATAATTGAAGATATACAATTACATTTATTAAGGAACACAGGAGTAAATAAAAGTTAAATAAATAAATAAATGTAGTAAAATAAATAAAATCAGAGTAAATAAAAGTTAAATAAATAAATAAAAGTAGTAAAATAAATATAATCAGGTGGATATTTAGTTCCGAATCTAAATAAAAAAGAAAAGAAAAGAAGAAAAGAGAGACATGAGAAAAAAAAGGAAATGAATTAGAGAAAAATAAGAAGAAAGAAAAAAAGGACAAGAAAAAGAACAGGAAAAGGAGAAAGAGAAAGGAGAAAAGAAGAGGAGGAAGAGGAGGAGGAATAGGAGGAGGAGGAGGAAGAGGAGGAGGAGGAGGAGGAGGAGGCGTAAGCTCATTCCCCAAAAAACTTTCCTTCAAGGTCAAAAAACAAGTTCAAACTACAAGAAATGTCAAGGACTAGGCTCCCTCTCCCCCCCTCCTCCTCCTCTTCTTCCTCTTCCTTCCTCCTCTTCTTCTTCTCTTCCTTCCTCCTCCTCTTCTTTCTACTGTACTCTTCTTCCTTCCCTTCCTTCCTGTCTTCCTCTTTTCAATTCCTTCTTTCTCTTCATCTTCCTTCTTTTATTTCTTCTCTTCTTCTTCTTCTTTCCTCCCTTCCTTCGTCCTCTTCTTATCTCCCTTCTTCCTCTCATTATCTCTCTTCCCTTCCTCTCTTCTTCCTCTTCTCTTTCCTTCTTCCTCGCTTCCCATACATTCGTTCCTCCTCCTCCTCTTCCTCCTCCGTCTCTATCCTTCCTATCTTCCCTTCCTTCCTTCCTTCCTTCTCCTCCTATCTTCTTCCCTTCGATCCCTTCTTCCCTCCTCTCTCTTCTCTTCTATTTCCTACATATTTTCTTTTTTTCTCCTCCTCCTCCTCCCCTTCTTCCCTTCCTCACATTCCTCAAATCTTCTCACATCTACGCACACATATGGAAGAGGAGGAGGAGGAGGAGGAGGAGGAGGAGGAGGAGGAGGAGGAGGAGGAGGTGATGGTCAATTTTGATGGGAAGGAAAAAACGGAGGGAAAAAAAGCGTATAAATACATCCCTCTCATCCTCTGCCCTCCTCCTTCTTCTCCTCCTCCTCCTCCTCCTCCTCCTCCTCCTCCTCCTCCTTATCTTTCTATGGAATTTTCAGTTTCACAATCCTTCACATATTTACAGGATTGTAGTAGTAGTAGTAATAGTAGAAAGAGAGAGAGAGAGAGAGAGAGAGAGAGAGAGAGAGAGAGAGAGAGCTTTCACTTGTTTTTTAAAATGTGAGAAAGTGAAAGTCTTATTAACTGTGGAAATGTCAAGCACTCCTCCTCCTCCTCCTCCTTGTTATCATCGTCATCCTTTTCTTGTATTTCATTTTCCTCTTTTGCTTCATCATTTTACTTTCTTCTTTCTCTTCACCTTTAACTTCCTCCTCCTCCTCCTCCTCCTCCTCCTCCTCCTCCTCCTCCTCCTCCTCCTCCTCCTACTCCCTTGTCATCCATCACCTAACTTAATTAACTTCGACAGGTGCGAGTGTGTGTGTGTGTGTGTGTGTGTGTGTGTGTGTGTGTGTGTGTGTGTGTGTGTGTGTGTCTGTGTGTGTGTGTGTGTGTGTGTGTGTGTGTGTGTGACCCTGCCTCCATTACCCACAAAATCCAGGTGTATTTCCTTATCTTTGCTTCCGGAACACCTGTAAAAAAAAAAAAGGCCGAGGCGTTAATTGGACTCAAGGTAGATCAGGTATTACAGGGAGCAGGTGAGGGGGGGGGAGGGGGAGGAGGGAGGGATTGGAAATGTGGAGCAGAAAGATGTGAGGGTGGACGTGGGAGGAGGAAGTGGATGTGAGTGAGTGGAGGGAGGCGACGAGGGACATGGGCGTGAAGGGGTGGAGGTGGATGTGGCGGAGTGGGAAGGGCTCAGAGCAAACAGGGTACTGGGTTTTATTTCTAGAAGCGTAAACAACAGGAGAGCAAGCCATCTCGAACCTGTATTTAGCATTAGTTAGACCTCATCTCGGTCATGCGGTTCAGTTCTGGTCACCCTGCTATAGTGGGAAGGGCTCAGAGCAAACAGGGTACTGGGTTTTATTTCTAGAAGCGTAAACAACAGGAGAGCAAGCCATCTCGAACCTGTATTTAGCATTAGTTAGACCTCATCTCGATTATGCGGTTCAGTTCTGGTCACCCTGCTATAGTGGGAAGGGCTCAGAGCAAACAGGGTACTGGGTTTTATTTCTAGAAGCGTAAACAACAGGAGAGCAAGCCATCTCGAACCTGTATTTAGCATTAGTTAGACCTCATCTCGATTATGCGGTTCAGTTCTGGTCACCCTGCTATAGTGGGAAGGGCTCAGAGCAAACAGGGTACTGGGTTTCATTTCTAGAAGCGTAAACAACAGGAGAGCTTGTCATCCCGAAGGTGTATTTAGCACTAGTCAAACCTCATCTCGGTCATACGGTTCAGTTCTGGTCACCCTGCTATAGTGGGAAGGGCTCAGAGCAAACAGGGTAGTGGGTTTCATTTCTAGAAGCGTAAACAACAGGAGCGCTAACCATCCCAAAGCTGTATTTAGCATTAGTTAAACCTCATCTCAGTCATGCGGTTTACTTCTGGTCACCCTTCTATAGTGGGAAGGGCTCAGAGCTCAATGCATTCAGGAGAGGAATCATGCAAACAGGGTACTGGGTTTCATTTCTAGAAGCGTAAGCAACAGGAGCGCTGGCCATCCAAAAGCTGTATTTAGCATTAGTTAGACCTCATCTCGATCATGCGGTTCAGTTCTGGTCACCCTGCTATAGAATGGATATCAAGGTGTTAGAATCTGTGCAGGGGAGGATGCCAAAGATGATTCAGGGGGTGAGAAACTTGCCCTATGAAGGTAGACTATAACAATTACATTTACATTTTTTAGAAAGGTGAAGGTTGCGAGGAGACTTGGTCAAAGTTTATAAATAGATGAAGGGCTTTAATAAGGAGGCTGCTAATGAGGTCTTGGTGGTAAGAGAGCCGGGTAGGACACGCAGCAATGAGTTTAAACTGGAAAAATTCAGATTCAACAAGGACATTGGCAAGAGTGGTGGATGAGTGGAACAGGCCTGGCAGTCATGAGGTGAGTGCCAATACGATAGATAGATTAAAGAAAAGGTTAGATAGATTGATAGATAGCGACGTTAGGTGGGGTTAGGATTACCGGAGCTGCCTTGGATAGACCTACCGGCCTCTTGCAGACTCCTTACGTATTTATGATGGAGTGGATGGTGGAGGGGTGACAGGTGGAATTGAGAAGGTGGAGGAAGAGGTGGAATACAAGCAACACTGTTCTCTAAAACCTCTAAAAGTTACAGAGGCGAGCACAGCCACAAAGCGCCAATACACTAACCCTTCCTAAAATACCATTACAGAAGGCAGACTCCGGGGCTAATGTGACGGATATGAACACTGAGGTAACGTGCAGCTAAAGCGTATAACCCCCCCCCCCCAACCTTACTTATATGGAATTGGGTCTCAGGTTACGCATTCGCTATAGGGTTTGGTTTTAGGTTAAGCATTCTTTACATAGTTGATACGCCCTTATGACCTTGATATGGGAAGGAGGGTGATGGGTAGCCTTGGCAGGGAGAGAGGGAGAGAGGGTGAAGGAAGGGAGGAAGGAGGGAAGAGAGTAAGGGAGGAAGAGAGAAATGAAGAAATGGAGAAAGAGAAGGAAGGAAGGAAGAAAGGAAGGAAGGAAGGAGGGAAAGAAGGAAGGAAGGAAGGAAGGAAGGAAGGAAGGAAGGAAGGAAGGAAGGACGGAAAATGAAAAAGGAAGGCAGGAACAGATTTTAACGAGAGAGAGAGAGAGAGAGAAAGGTCAATCTAGCTATACATTTTATCAAGGTAAACCACCCACCCCCCCTCCGCCCCCCCCCCCCCCCTCCCCCCCCCGCTCACCTCTCTCTCTCTCTCTCTCTCTCTCTCTCTCTCTCTCTCTCTCTCTCTCTCTCTCTCTCTCTCTCTCTCTCTCTCTCTCTCTCTCTCTCTCTCTCTCTCTCTCTAACTCTCTCTCTCACACTATCACTCTCTCTCTCTCTCTCTCTCTCTCTCTCTCTCTCTCTCTCTCTCTCTCTCTCTCTCTCTCTCTCTCTCTCTCTCTCTCTCTCTCTCTCTCTCTCTCTCTCTCTCTCTCTCTCTCTCTAGCCTTGGATCGGATTATTTTTTTTTACTATTGCTTCACTTGCCTTGATGCCTCCTCTTCCTCCTCCTCCTCCTCCTCCTCCTCCTCCTCCTCCTCCTCCTCCTCCTCCTCCTCCATCTTATCTCCTTGACTACTTCCTTCTTCCTCCTTATCTACTTCCTGTTACTTCCTACTTATTTTTCTTCTCCATTCTTCATCTCTTCCTCTTCCTCGTCTTCTTCTTCTTCCTCCTCCTCCTCCTCCTCCTCCATCTTATCTCCCTAACTACTTCCTTCCTCCTCCTTATCTACTTCCTGTTACTTCCTACTTATTTTTCTTCTCCCTTCTTCTCCTCCTCCTCTTCCTCTTTTTCCTCCTCCTCATCCTATACTAGTTTTATCCACCTCAGCTCCCTCCACTCTTCCCTCCTCCTCCATATCTTTTCTCCAATTCCTTCGTTATTTATTTCCTTCCTTCCTTAATTCCTTTCTTTCTTTCTCTCTTTCTATCTCAATTTTTCTTTCTTTATTTCTTCCTTCTTCCTTCCTTCATTCCTTCATTCATTCATTCATTCTTTTCTTTCTTTCTCTCTTTTTATCTATCTCAAATTTTCTTTCTTTCATTCTTTTTTCTTCCTTCCTTCCTTCCTACCAACGTATACCTATCAGTGGTCGTGATAGTGGTGGTGGTGGTGGTGGTGGTGATAGTGGTGGTGGTGGTGATAGTGATGGTGGTGGTGGTGGTGGTGGTGGTGGTCGGGAAATCCCCCACTTTTGCCGACCCTAACAAATCACTCAATTGTGTAAGCTTGAGAGAGAGAAAGAGCGACATAACTCCATAATTCTTTTCACATTTTTGCATTTTCAAGACACTTCCCAAATAGTTAGAGCCTTTAAATTTTTACACAAGATAGTCAGATAAATTCCTTAAGTAACCACACTATCCACACCTCTCTATCCCCCTTGGTTATCGAACTGTGACCATCGAAAACCAGTCCGCCATAAGCAATGACAATCAACACACATTTTATTAAGAGCATCAAAACATTATCTTGTGTATTCGCAGGCAATGGTAGCTTAACGGGGTCCAGGGCCGTGTGTGTGTGTGTGTGTGTGTGTGTGTGTGTGTGTGTGTGTGTGTGTGTGTGTGTGTGTGTGTGTGTGTGTGTGTGAACAAGAACGGTATTTATCTTGTCTGCATTCCAGCAATGACTAACCTCTCCTCCTCCTCCTCCTCCTCCTCCTCCTCCTCCTCCTCCTCCTCC